>NW_019393086.1:313288-476805 GCF_000648675.2 Cimex lectularius
TTCACACATTTTACCTCATTCAAACTACCCAGAGTATTCGATATTTCTCGGAATGATTGGAGAATTAGCCCCCCCATTCACCCGAATAAATTACATTCACACATTTTACCTCATTCAAACTGCCCAGAGTATTCGATATTTCTTGGAATGATTGGAGAATTAGCCCCCCCCCATTCACCCGAATAAATTACATTCACACATTTTACCTCATTCAAACTACCCAGAGTATTCGATATTTCTCGGAATGATTGGAGAATTAGCCCCCCCATTCACCCGAATAAATTACATTCACACATTTTACCTCATTCAAACTGCCCAGAGTATTCGATATTTCTTGGAATGATTGGAGAATTAGCCCCCCCCCATTCACCCGAATAAATTACATTCACACATTTTACCTCATTCAAACTACCCAGAGTATTCGATATATCTCGGAATGATTGGAGAATTAGCCCCCCCCCATTCACCCAAATAAATTACATTCACACATTTTACCTCATTCAAACTACCCAGAGTATTCGATATTTCTCGGAATGATTGGAGAATTAGCCCCTCCATTCACGCTAATAAATTATATTCACTCACCACAATTTATTCAATGTAACCTCTTAGTAATCGATACTTGCGTAAAATTCATCTATTCGTTTTGGAAGTATTGATGTTTCCTTCAAAAATCGATAATTTTAATTTATCATGTAATTGGTTGGAAAAAAAATAAAGTTAAAAATATAATGCAATAAAATATAAAAATTTAATTTGTGTTTATTTTTTTAAGCTAACTTTGAACAACAACACTCATTTCCACGATAATTTAAAATGATCGAGTTCTGAAGGAAAACTTCAATATTTCCATAAAAAATCGATAATTGTTTTTTCCGTTATATTGCTTTTTAGAATAGAAAGAATTTTTAAAACGTGTGAAAATATAGGCCATTACATTTGAAAATAAAAGCTGATCACCATGTCAGGTTAACGAGCCCGCTTATTAAAATTCTAATAGCACTAGCAGATTCTTCGTGAAAAATTAAATTCTGGAACAATACTTAATTTTACAATAAAATAGACAGCGTAGAAATAAAAGAACATGTCTTTGAATAAAGACACACTTGGTATGTATATTGTCTGGTTTTTTCATATTATTTCAAAGGAATGCAGTTATACATTTTTTTCTATAGATTAGGTTTCGTGGTCCGATTGACCAAATAAATTCTTTTAAATTAATTAATAGTTAAGTAAGGTATTGGTTGAAAAAAAAAACACACAGACATTTGAAAAATGGCAAAAAGGAGGGAAAATTCAAAAGGTAGGGTTGAAATGAGGAGAGCTTTAGTGAAGATATTCTTCATTTTAACTTATTCAATTCAGTAGTTTTCGTGGTCCGCTTGACCAATTAGTATCTTTCAATTAAATAAGGTTTTAGTCGAGATAAAAAAGTCAGGGTCACGAGCGGAATTCGAACCCACGACCTTCGACTAGATACGCCGTTATTCTACCACCTGAGCTATCATGGCTTCGATCCACTCGGACACGAACTTCCCATCTCAACCCCACCTTTCGAATTTTCCCTCCTTTTTGCCATTTGTCGCCGAGAATCAAATAGATACACGACATTTGAAAAATGGCAAAAAGGAGGGAAATTCAAAAGGTGGGGTTTAGATGGGAAATTATTGCCCGAGCGGATCGAAGTCACGATAGCTCAAGTGGTAGAGCAGCGGCGTATCTAGCCGAAGGTCGTGAGTTCGAATCCCGCTTGTGACACTGCCTTTTTTATCTCAACCAAAACCTTAATTAAAGATTAATTAATTGAAAAGAATTTATTGGTCATGTGGACCACGAAACCTAATAGATGTAATAAGCTGACAATGTTAGTTCAGTTACAGTTAATGATGATACCTAGGAATACCTAACTAGGAACCTAGGGTTTTGTATTCCCGAAGCACTCCAACATTTTGGTACTTGTCCTAGTTCGTTATCAGTTCAATCGACTCGAGCCTTCTCTTAACAAGGGTTAGGTCATTGACTGATATTGCTCAATTTTTTTCCTTGGGTTTTCTGGATATCCTAAGTTATGTCTGCATGGAGCGGTTGCTTGATGAGGGTGGGAGTTTCTTAAATCTCATTGCATAACCTACAAATGGGATTTCATCGAATATACCCGTGTTTTGTTGGTATTTTCACACATGCCAGTGGCCGTTATGTAATTCAATCGCTTCTCTGAGTTTTACCTTGTGTAGATGTAACAGTTCGCCAGTTTTAGTAAGGGTTCTTTAATAAGTTTACAGTTTCTAGCACCTCTGAAGTTCTTCCGCCTCTCCTTTTGTCTTTTGTGAACCCATTCTGAGATGGAGGATTCTGTATTTGTTTTGTTTTTTTTATCCCTAGCATAGGTTCACGTAAATATGGAAGTATGGTATTTCAGATGGCGGCGTATTTAGCCGAAGGTCGTGAGTTCGAATCCCGCTCGTTACAATGCCTTTTTTTGTCTCAACCAATACCCTAAATACAGATTAAATAAAATTTATTCCTGTTTTTTAATTAGAAGTTCGAATTTTTATTCCATAATTTAAACATTTCCCTTAGGCTTGTATGACCAATAATAATAATGGAGTCTGACTAGGCGGCGTATTGAGCCGAAGGTCGTGGGTTCCCGCTTGTGACTGACTGTTTTTCTCAACCAATAGCCTAATTAAAGATTAATTAATTGAAAATAATTTTTTTTCTATAGTGTTGGAAAGGTAGACAGCGTCAACTACCGCGAATTCCGAATTAATTTGGACGACGCCAAATCCAGGTTGATCACAGACCACCAACTCTTTTAACTACGTGCTTACTAAGATCGGTGGGTACTCACCATAAATAGATCGTGTGATTATTTCTTATCAGTTGAAGCGGACATGGCCTACGTGACTAACACAGTTATTCACCCTTGACGTTCAAACAAAGTTGAAATCATGTGGGATTTTGAGTCGGATCGAAATTTCACCCATATGCAATACCGAGAATTACTGTCGCAGTGGCAAATCTCAGAAGCCAGAAGCAGAACTTTCCTACATTGCCGTTTCCAGGTTTCAACTCTATTCTTTTTTGTCAAATTATTATATAATGTTATATATTGAATATGTTGTATACAATAGATTGTACAATTTTTCATTTAGAACAGATTCTTTGGCATAGAAACATTTACATTTAGAATTTACAAAAATATGCATTGTAATTTATATTGATTGGCTTCATGTAAACTAAACAAGTATTTATAAATAAATATTTAATGATTAAGTAATTAAATTAGCTAAGGCGTTGGCAGATAAAAAAAGTATAAAAAATAGTGAGTTATTTTTAAGCTGCAGTGTATAATATAAACACTAAACAGGTTTTGTTGAGCCTTTAACGCTTGGCGACCCGTTGTTAATAGGTAAACAATTCTGCCGAATCCTACGGTCTTTTGAAGGGGAAAGCCCGACCGTAAGACCTCCGAGGTGAAACTAATCATAACCAAAATTTTGCTCTCGTCCGAAAAAAAAGATGAACCGGCGACTATTCACCCGACTTGGGGATTCCCAGGGAGAGAAAGTCTTCCGGCGACTCGGGAGACTTTGAAGTGGGACTTCGTATGTAAAAAATATATAAGTGACGTTTCCTTGGAGGGGTTGATTTTGCGTCTGATTGCAGACGTTTTGAGGAATTGTTTTTATTAATACAATCAGGACTAAGTAGTAAGTTCAAACTCACGAAGTCAGCTTTACATCCGACATCTTCCAAGATAAAAAATTCGCCATACCTAGGTTTACTTCATTTCACATAATGTCACCTTCATTGCAATAAATTACACATGGACAAGAACGTAAAACTTTTTTTATTTATTTTACATTAATAATAATAATAATAATAGCGGCGTATTGAGCCGAAGGTCGTGGGTTCGGATCCCGCTCGTGACACTGAATGTTTTTCTCAACCAATACCTTACTTAAAGATTAATTAATTAAAAGAAGTTATTTGGTCAATCGGACCACGAAATATAATGGATTTAATAATAATAATAATACTTTATTTGACAATTATTGTAAAAAACAAAGCATACCCTTTTAAACAACGTAAGTATTTACAAGAATGGAATATGAGTCTACTTGGAGTCGAGATTACTAATAAAATATTGATAAAAGGTAATAAAATAGCCAATAAAATATAATAATATTTTCTGTTTTGTGACATAATTAGATAGAAAAAGAAAACAAAATAATCTCGTGAACCAGAATAAGATTGGATTTATATGCCATTAAGTAAAAAAAATTTATAATAAATCAAAAATTGAACTGTTCTACCAGTTTCCAGCGGTAAAATCAGGCGTGACGAACAAATTTTATTAGCTGCAAGCTTGGCTCATTTAAAATTTTGGCTTTCTTCCGAGAGCACAGCACTACCCAAATATGAAGTACGCATCTCGGACGGAATGGTATATTTAGCCAAGAAGTGCACGATGGTTTCTTTTTTCCTTCCATTGCCCAGAAAGGACATTTCTCTATCCTTCTGGTAGCCTATCAAGGGGGAGTGTTAAGGAACAGAAGTTCACCTCGGAGTTTGAAGTTTCACCTTATCCCTGTTCATATTTATTATTTATTGTTCGCTTAGTTTAAGCTATTTATTTACTTATTAGTATAAAATTATCACATTTTATTTGTATTTCACAGGCTTATAGGAATATTTTACAAAATAGATTTTATTGAAGGTCATCATCACTCACTTGTCGGCCATATTAGTACTAATCAATTAAACGAATATTTTACAAAATATTCGTTTAATTGATTAGTACTAATATGGCCGACAAGCGAGTGAAGATGATCTTCAATAAAATCTCCAAACTTTACAACGTGATAGACAAACGCCACCATTTGCGTTATTAAACTACATTCATATACAAGACTTGGTTACACTACTGAAGAGTACTCGATATTCATGAGTGTAGTTGCAAAAATCCACTCCATTTGCGCTAATAAATAACATTTCCACACCAGTCTTCGTTCACACTACCCTAGAGTATTCCATATTTCTAGGAATTGTTCGAAAATAAACACCTACATTCTCGCTAATAAATTACATTTACTCACCATAATTCATTCACAGTAACCCCAGAGTAATCGATATTTGCATAAAATTCGTCCATTCTTTCTGGAGTTTTTGAAGTTTTCCTTGAGAACTCGATAATTTACATTTATCGTTTCACTGATTAAAAAAAAGAGAAAATTGAAAATTTAATTTAATAAAATATAAAAAATTATTTTGTGTTAACTTTTTTTAAAGCTAACTTTAAATAACAGACTTCGTTCATATTAACCTATATCCTTCCACCCTTCCGATCTTCACTCGGCCATTCTCAAGATTCGAAAATACCTAAACTCCATCAACGAATGGGTTCATAAAAATTCCCTAGGCCTCAATCCGTCCAAATCCACCGCCATAATTATCGGGTCCAGGCAACTCCTCAATTCCCTCCCCAGCATTCCACCTCTCATGCTATATAACCACCCCATCCCCTTCTGCTCCTCGGTTAAAAACCTAGGAGTAGTCTTTGACCAAAACCTTTCCTGGCATTCTCACATTTCCCAAATTTGCCGCCATTCCATTGCCTCCCTCAGCCTGTTTCGTCGGTCCTGGCTTCTCTTACCTTTCTCCACCCGCAAACTCCTTGTATCTTCCCTTATACTTCCCTTCTTCGATTATAGCTGTATGGCATACCGTGGTCTCTCGGAGGGGGAGAACGCGCGATTGAAGCATATTATGTATTTATTAGATTTGTGTACGGCACCCCACGGGGATACCGGGTGGCGGGGTTGTATTACCAACTTTCCTGGCTATTCCCCTCCTTCAGTATTTCCTAGGGTGCTTTCTTTTCCAGTCCATCCACACTCGTCGTCCTCCTTACATCATCCAATCCCTCCAATTCATCTCCTTACATCTCACTCGTAAGCTCATCCCCAATTGACCTTATCCTTCCGCAACATATAACCCATACCTTCGAAAGATCCTTTCTGATCGGAGCCCCTAAACTCTGGAACTCCCTTCCCCTTTGTATTCGCTGCCTCCTTTTTCTCCTTTAAATCCCACCTGTATAATCACCTCATCTCCCTCCAAACAGAGACCTCACGTTAACATTTGTTATTTTTGTTTAATATTCTAGTAATTTTCTCTTCTGGCCTGCCTTACTGGTATACATAGTGCCAAGATTTCTATCTTTTTACTTTTAACTTCATAGAAGGAACTTCCTTTATTTATTTCATGTAAATTATTCTTAGGGGACACCAGTCCCAGAATAAAGTTATTTTTCTTCTTCTTCTTCTTAACCTAGAATACACGATATTTCTCGGAGTAGTTACAGATATGCCCCTCCATTCGCGCTAATAAATTTCATTCGTACACTTTACCTCAATCGAACTTCCCAAAGTACATGATATTCCTTTGAATGATTAGAAAATAAACCCCCTCCACTCACGCTAATAAATTACATTCACTCACCACAATTCATACACAGCAACCCCAGAGCAATCGATATTTCAAAAAATTCATCCATTCGTTCTGGACAGCAGGAACTTTATTTTAAAACATGGAAAATTTAATTGGATTTTTTTTAACTTTATTTACATCTTCAACTGTATATGAATTACAGGATTTAATTTTGTCATAGGCATTAATGGGCATTAATGGGAAGAAGCTATCCATTGGCAGCCGCTCTGGATTAATCATTCCCCCCTGAGATCCCTTAATCATATTCTTTCCAGCCGTGGACGGAGCACTTGTAGGTCATGGAGTAATTGTATTTCAGAATTACCTGTGATGTTGTAATTCATGGTAAAAAAGTTTGTAATAATGGACGGAATTAAAAGCAGCTGACATGTGAAGATCTCTGTGAAGTTTGTTATTGTTTACTTAAACAGCAAACAGAAACAATTAGCCTTAAAGTTTTGGAATGAAAATTTTGTAATCTTTGAATATTGGAATATTTAGCCGATCTCATAAGGTCGGTACTCATACGTCCAAATAGGTTTGAGTAGGTATGTGTAGGTCGAAAGTTTTGTTTTTAATGGAAATTTTGATTGCCGGTTGAGCAGGTAATAAACCATTTTAAATCGTTTGTTAAGAGTCTTTTTTTTTAATTGTCTGTGCGGATATAAAAGCTCATTTAGGCTCCAAAAAGAATTAAATTGGAAAGGAACCAAACAATTCGGGCATACAACCATAATCAATAAAATCAGACACCCATTGTTATTGTAGAAATGGGGACTGACTACATGATCCCGGAAACAATCTTCACAACTTCCTATAAAGTCTCAACAGACTATAAAGGAGAGGAAGAACACAGGAAAGCACCAGATACAATGATATGGTATACGGATGGCTCCAAAACAAACGAAGGAACCGGATCAGGCGTTTTCTGTACAAGCCCAAAATATGAGCAGTCAAACTCATTAGGGAGTACACTTCGGTCTTTCAAGCAGAAATACATGCCATCAACGCTTGTGTCTTGGAAAATCTTAAAAGAGGTTACACTGACAAAAAAATCCTCATAAGATCAGACAGTCAAGCAGCTATTAAAGCATTGGCATGTAAAAGAATTACATCAAAACTAGTCAGTGAATGTATCCAAAATCTCCAAAACCTGGGAAAACACAACAACCTGATGATATCTTGGGTGCCAGGGCACAGGTGAATTCTGGGTAACGAAGAGGCGGACAAACTGGCCAGAAGAGGATCTGCAAGACCATACATAGGCCCCGAACCTATCCTTGGGATAACAAAAACAAACATAGAATCCTCCATCGCAGAATGGATCCAAACAAAACAAAGAGAGAAGTGGATAAACTCTAGCGGTGCTAGACATAGTAAACTTATGCTGAAACAACCCTCACCAAAATTGGCAAAAACACTGCTGCAATTGGAGAGGGCAAAACTCAGAGGAGTGGTGGGACTACTAACCGGTCACTGGTATCTGGGAAAACATCTACACAACATGGGTATATACAGCGATGACCCCATTTGCAGATTATGTAATGAGGAGGAGGAAACAGCCACTCATATCATCTTCGAATGCGAAGCAACAGCTCAATGGAGGTTTAACCTAACGTACGAAAAAGGCTCAGGGAACCAAATTGCAGAAATAACAGTCAATGACCTGATACTTCTGAGAAGAAAGATTGAGTCTATTGACTAAACTAGGGAACTGGGAAGGTACAATAAGCCAGAAGGCTGCAGTGCCTGGGCAATACAAGCCCCGCTTCCCGGCATCCCTTCCACCATACCATACCATATACCATACATGCTAGGATAAATCTCACAGCAGAGTGTAAAGCTGACGTGTTTTGACTTTGAGGTGTTAAACTTTATTTTCAAAAGATTGCTCCATTGTGACAGAAGTAAAAATTGTAAACAAAAACGGTGCGAGTATTGCCCCCTGTGACACGCCTCCAAGCCCCGCCTTCATTTCGGAAGTCTCCGATCCTTAGTTTACCGCGATAAATCTTTCCTTGGGGTATAATTGAATAATTAGATAATAGGCCTGGAGTAAAAATATTTTTAATTTGTGTAATAGTCCCTCTCCCTGCCACACTTTGTCGAAAGCCTGAGAAACATCTAAAAACACTCCAGTCGCTTAAAATTTCTGTTCGAAACATGATGTAATCATGTGAATTTGATGAGTAATGTCATGATGTGCACGAAAGCTAAATTGATGGTCTGGTAAAATGTTGGACGTACAATAACAATATAGATAATTGGTTGGATTAATGCTTATTTGATTTATAGATGATTATTTCGTATAACGTAGGAACAGGTAACAAAATCATACGCCGGTAAGATGAAGGGGAGTTTAAATTTTTATTTGGGTTTGGGATCATAGAGTACTATCGAGTACTAACGAAATGAATGATATAGCTTTGGTCAATATAGGTATATTTACATTTTGATAGATAAAAATTATAATTTGTTTTTTGTTGATTATTTTGATCTGCCTAATCTCATTGTGCTGGTCTGATACACTTGTTTCGGCATTTCCAAATCGTAGGACTGATCTGAAGTTGTTTTAAAAATTTACAGCAAATTGAGTCTAAGGATTGACTCATTTGAACCCTCTCCAGTCTAACTTAGGGCAGTTTCCTGGCACAAGCCTATAAAATTTAAAATGTGAAAGATCTTTGAAGAATTTCAAAAATTCACAAAATTTCCTATGTATTGGTTGAATTTTACAAAAATTGCTTTGTTTCGTGAGCTTTCGAATGGTATACTCGTTAGGATCGCCGCATCCTTTATTCGAGGAATTTGGTAAATCAGATCTCGCCAAAAACCATCTATCATGGGAAAATCGTGGTTTTTAGCAAAAGGAAATATTTAGTTGGAAAATATGACAGAATTGTTTTATTAAATTAAAAACTGTACTCGACAAATTAAAATAAAGGATGAATAAAGCAAATAATTTATTTCCATATAGTGAACTACTCTGCAAATACCACCTTGATATACATGCACCCCATAGGCAGAAAAACAGAATAGGAATATAATCAGACTTAGGTTCCATTTTTCGACCTAGTATCGCAAAAAAAAGTTTCATTAAAATTGGCCATCCCACGGCGGTAGTCTCCCTTTGATAGTAAAATTATATTCGAAACTAGGTTAACTGCATGTAAATTAAATTTAAAAAGTTCGAAAAATATTTTGTAAATTGTTTAAAGAAAGCAATAAATTAAAAAGAAACTTTTTTAAAATAAATCTTTCAATTTGAACCTGCCGTATGACGAAAATGTCGCAATAAAAATTAAATTTAAGTTCACTAATTTCATGGTCCGCTTGGCCAATTAATATATTACAATTAATTAAGGTTTTTTGTTGTGAGATAAAAAAGTCAATGTCACGAGCGGGATTCGAACCAACGATCTTCGGCTAGATACGCTACTGCTCTACCACTTGAGCCATCGTGACCTCGATCCACTCGGACACCAGCTTCCCATCTCAACCCCACCTTTTGAATTTTCCCTCCTTTTTGCCATTTTTCAAATGTCGTGTAATCGGATTGGATTCTCGACGACAAATGAAATGTCCACGGAGAGCTTTAGTGAAGTATACTTCATTTTCAATCATTAAATTCACTAATTTCTTTTATCTCAACTAAAAAAAACCTTCATTAATTGTAATATATTAATTGGTCAAGCGGACCACGAAATTAGTGAATTTAATGATTGAAAATGAAGTGTACTTCACTAAAGCTCTCCGTGCCCATTCGTCGTTAATAAATCAAAACTCTTTTATTTATTAAATTTATTTTAATAAAATTCATGTTATTGGTTGAAATATTCAGCATTAAGAAATTTGTTGCTCTTTACAAACTTTATCGTCCGCGACAGCCTTTAAGTGGGACAATCAAGTTAACCAATGTTTTTTTATTTATTTTGACATGAAAAGTTGTACAATTTGGGAAAATTAATAATTATTGTTATGGTGATAAAGCAATGACAATAAGTGGAAAAATGAGTGCAACAGTTGTTCATGTTAAATTAAGAGAGGCTTGGTATGATTTATGTAAATAAGAATTACTTTGGATTACATCAGATTTTACAATTAGACTGAATAATATTTAGAAAATTTATTCAACACGCCTTTGTAGTTTTTTTGTTTTTGCAATACGGCGATGAAATAAATTCAGTTCATAAAATGCTCTTTTTCATTTATAATTCTAATTATCTTTATAAATGGTTGTATTGTTATCAGATATGTTTGGTCGTATAAAATTAGGTGTTCATAAAGAAGTTAAGTTGTACAGATGAAAAAAAATGTATATTTTGTACCGACTTGTGAAAAACCAAAGTTTGAAAATCTCAGAGTTCATGCAGTCATTTACTGCATTCCAACATGATCATCCTGCTTTCATTCTGTTTTTTCCCGACCTTTCGTCTTCGGGACCCCACTCCTCAGAGTCATCGGAAACTGGCCCACATCTGCAGCGGCCGCCAAGTGTGAACGCCCTGGGAATTACACGGCCACCTTTTTATTTTATTCTATACGGCGAAATGTTCAAACAGGTTCTCCGCCGGGTAAATATCGGAGGATGAATCACTTTTACTTTCCGACACCGGACCGGAAAAAACAGCATTTGTTCTAGCCAGCTATTTTTAAAACGGGGAAGCCGGAAATTCCGACATGCAAGTGATAAAAAGTAGGGGATTTTTTATTTATACATAATCGTACTCCTTACTCAATACAATACAAATCGCTTTATTTATTCAATAACAATGTAAATAAATTAATTCAATATATACTTCTTTAAATAAAGCACTTACCAATAAACAGCTATGGAGCTCGTTAGGAGAATATCTGTTGAATCCCGCCCATTGAAAATTGCATGCTCAAGAGGATGCAGGAGCACTAAACTACCACAAAAAAGAAAAATTATTCAGAAAACATTATTCGACTATCAATATGAAGTGGAATACTAGATGACAACCCATACAAAATCACTAGGAATTGGGATGAATGAAAGATAGACAACAAGGGTAGCAATGATTCCGAAAGTGGAAGGACACACTAAATGGATCTCCTTTGCTAAGTGGCCAGTATTTATACAACTGACTTAATAGCCATATTGTTTGGGATGAGCGAGATAAATCATCTTCCCGGTCAAACAGTTATCAATAGTAATAAATACGGCATAAAAAACTAAAAACATTGAGAATGTCTCGCGTCCCGCTGGAATATAAGGAAACTAATGAGTTTAATAAGCCGTCAAGAGAGCCTGATGACTCCAATTAGTACAGCAGAGGCAAAACGAGACAAAAAAAAGTTGGATGATCAATATCTTAATTTTAAATTTAATTTAAATGTTTAACGTTAAACATTAAATTAAAAAATTAACATTAAACATTTAACCGAAAAATCAAATTTTTAGCAATCAAACATTAATTTTACATTATTATTTGGAGATCGTGACATGTGGTGTGACGTAGGTTTTAGAAAAACATTTTCTTTATCATGCCAACGTTTCGACCTTTATTGAGATCATCTTCAGGGCTCAAAGTGTTTGATTTCTGTGTAGATGTGATATTCTTGTGCGTCCTGTTGAGAGTCCCAGTGAGATATTGATATTTAATATCTATATCAATTAATTTTACATCACAACACCAGTATGACACCACAAGAATATCACCATACTTTATTCCCTGAAGATGACACGAATCAAGGTCGAAACGTCGGCAAAAAAATGAAAAAGGTGTTTTTCTAAACTACCTCATTCTTGACCGCTCCTCACTACTTCAACAAATTAATTTTACACTGGTGATAACCGTCATTATAAAACGAGAAACATTTCAATAGGCAATATAATCTGTAAATACAGGGTGAATTGCTACTCGTGCTACAAACTTCTCCAGTAGATTCTTCACCCTAAAATGAACAAAAAAGTTCATATTGTCCATGGTCCGATTCTCAACCATTTCAGAGTAATTTCGCTTTTTATCGATTTTGAAAGATATCACGTCCTGGCGTCGGAAAATCGTGATATCTTTTAATCTAAACATTTCTCTTAAAATCTATAAGCACCGTTGAAATCCCCGTTAATTTTTCAATAAGAAGATGAAGGTGGCAAAACGTTTGGGTCTTTCTTCCTTGACCTTCTAGCTGTTTGTAAACTTCTTAAGCATTACATACTAAATGGGCATTAAATTAAATTAAAAAATTTCAATGGAATTATGATTTTGATTCTCTCTAAAAATTAACGGGGATTTCAACGGTGCTTATAGATTTTAAGAGAAATGTTTAGATTAAAAGATATCACGATTTTCCGACGCCAGGACGTGATATCTTTCAAAATCGATAAAAAGCGAAATTACTCTGAAATGGTTGAGAATCGGACCATGGTCAATATGAACTTTTTTGTTCATTTTAGGGTCAAGAATCTACTGGTGAAGTTTGTAGCACGAGTAGCAAGTCACTCTCAAACATTAGCAATCCTTGAACCACCATTTTTTCTCTTTTTGTCATCAACATCTTGGTCTCACAACCACTAAATAAGAAAATGACGAGTGCGTTGGAAGCGTTATTAAATCAGGTAGTTTTCCTCAAATTTGCTGCCTTCTGAGACTAAAATTAGAAACTCTGGATTACTTTATACACTTTCCGATTTACACAATTTTCCACTCTTTTTGTAGTTCTGGCTGAAATAAAACACAAAAAATTAGCCCAAACATTTTGCCACCGTCATCTTCTTATTGAAAAATTAACGGGAATTTCAACGGTGCTATTAGATTTTCAGAGAAATGTTTAGATTAAAAGATATCACGATTTTCCGACGCCAGGACGTGATATCTTTCAAAATCGATAAAAAGCGAAATTACTCTGAAATGGTTGAGAATCGGACCATGGACAATATGAACTTTTTTGTTCATTTTAGGGTGAAGAATCTACTGGAGAAGTTTGTAGCACGAGTAGCAATTCACCCTGTATATACAAAGGCAAGAAAATCTTAGTTAAATAAAAGAACTTTGTAAACTCGTAAAAGTTTATCTTCTACGTTTTTGTTATTTTATTTAAGATTACAATTTTAAAAAGGAAATGAATCTTATAACTATTTTAATATTTTTCCCGTTGATATAATCAAATTTAAAAAAGGACTTATTGTCTTACTGGACAAATTTCAGTAGGTAGTATTTAAAGTAATTTTATGTGAGATGCGGCTTTGTGGGTAATGGTTGGAGGAAGGTAAAATTAACGCGAAAAATAAAATATTTTGATTACATTCATTAGATTTCGCGGTCCGATTGACAAAATGACATCTTTCAATTAGTTAATCTTTATCTAAGGTATTGGTTGAGATAAAGTTGTTTTTTTCTCTTTGTTTGGTATTGGTTTTATAGCCATAAACCATGTTTAGCCATGCCGCAGTCAACGCCCCGCGAACCACCGGAATGGGGCAACCCATCTACCCCCGGCACTGCACCCCCATGAAAGCCAGCATTCCTTCCTTTTTTCTTACTGTATTTTTTTGTTTTATAAACCGTGGCTGACTGTTTTCGAAGAATGTGCATGTGTGCCATGCCATTCACATCCTTCTCCAGTCAGGGGTAGAAACACAATCCAGAGCACCGGAAGTCACCGAAGCACCGACCCCACAGACCAGAGGCCCCCGCGACGCCCGGCCGCAACCACAACCACCCGATTCTCCTAATGCTTCCCTTTATACATTATGATGAAATTTTGTTAAATACTTAAATAACAAGTTATACACATTTATACTCCCTGAGCATAATAACGCCCTGTAGTCAAAAGGCGTATCCACAATTTTCCCTAGCGCATCAAACAATTCGTTTCTTGTCTGTCTGTATTTTACACATTTCATAATTATATGCTCCATCGATTCTTCTTCAATGCAGTACTCGCAGAGTGCTGATGGAAGTAAACCTACTTTTGCTAAATATTGTTTACATACAGCATGGTTACACTTTAAACTATTTACGGTTTTCCCGAATGCTTTCCCTACATTGTCCTTTTTTGATTAATTTTGAATACAATTGAAAATCAGAGTACGGACAATTAGAACATTTTGGTCCCATTTAATATATAGAATAACCTCCTGAAGTATTGCCTGTTCACGGGTCACACTGTACACTCCCATTTATTTCTTCAGCTCAATTGTAAGTTCTTTATTTAATTTTTTTTTTGAGTTCATTTATTTGTATCTACAACTGTACATGTATATATACAACCAGCAGATCGGATTTCAGATTATGTGTTTGGCATTATGGGCGTTATAGAGAAAGCTACCCATCGGCAGCCGCTCTGGATTAATGAAATGATATTAATTATTTAAGAGGTCTCTTATCCATATTCTATTCAGACGTTTACGGGGAATGGAGTAATCGTATTTGTGTGTTGGTGTGATTTTGTAATTTACTATGAAAACGTCTGTAATATGTTTTGATGGATGAAAAAACTGTTTGGCAAAAAAAGAAATCCCCTCTGTTGGTTTCCTCCTTTCTCTCTTTAACTCCCCTTATATTCTCTCTATACAAAAGTATTAAACCTCCTATTTTTACCCTAGAATACGAGACAATTGTAAGAGAAGTCGACTGTTACACGTTCAGGGATTATTCCGAGTTTCCTCCTCTACAAGCGCAGAAGGAATTTTTAGCTGATGTGACTAGGTTATTTCCTGATTTTCGACTGATTTTTGCGGATGGTTCCCTAATAGATGGTAATACAGGATGCGCTTTATTCGATCCCCTAAATAAGCATCATGAACAAGTCTCTCTCCCAAAAAGATTTTCTATTTATTCGGCCGAAATCGTTGCTATAATCAAGGCTTTAGAATATGCCGCAGATATTTTGTCAGACAAAATCTGCATTTTTACGGATAGTAAGCGTCATTCAAAAAATTAAAAATTTCAGTCTAAACTCTAAATGTGAATATCTCGTTATCGAGGTTCTTAAGAAACTACAGGAATTGTTCCAAATATATAATAAAAAGATTACGTTATGCTGGGTCAAAGGGCATTCGGGGGTTTGCCACAACGAGACAGTGGATAAGCTGGCCAAGGCTGCTACCGAAAGTGGCGCTACTCTTGACATGTGCTTTACTAAAGGAGATCTTAAAAATCACGTTAAAAAAATATGTTCAGAAAAATGGCAAATTTTGTACAATTCTCCGGAAGCTGGGAAACATTATCCCCCTATTATTCCCCCCCCATACATTCCAACATTCAAAATCAACCCTGGTTTGCAGTCGGGGGTAAGAGTAAGGCGTTCTACTCCAATATATCTCAGGACAGAGCACGGTATATGTGGAGCATATTTGTACAAAATAAATTTAAGAACCACCCCTAATTGTGCTACATGCGATGACGTCGAGGATCTCAAACACATAATTTTGATCTGCAACGAGTACGAAGTTCAGAGAGCTGACTTATTACGGAATATTGTTGGGTGTAAAAGTGTCGAACGGCCTTCCAACTTGGACACATTAATTGGTACTAATGATATAGATATATATACTCATATATTTGATTTTCTGGTATCATGTAGCATTGAAATTTAAATCGGAGGATTAGGCTAGGTTGGGTGAGGCGGAATGATCGGGGTGCGAGGGGGGAGGGGTCATTGTCGGGACGCTTGATTTTTATAAAGCCCTCCAGTCGTCTCCGCATCATCGGGTTTCATATAATTATTTATTTGGCCAATGCATAAAGTAAGGTCAGAAAAAAAAACTGTTGGGATTTGAAGATCTCTGTGAAGTGTATTATTGCTTACATAAAAAGGGGCAGAAACAATTAGTCTCAAAATTTTGGATTGAAAACTTTGTAATCTTTGAATATTGGAACACTTCGCCGATCCGTATACTTGGCACCCGTACATCCAAATAGGTTTGAGTTGGTATGTGTATGTCGAAAGTTTTGATTTTAATGGTAATTTTGATTGTCGGTTGAGTAGGTAATAAAGAATTTTAAATCGTTTGTTCAGTGTCTGTTTTTTTAATCGTGTGTGTGGATTCCAAGTTAGTCTTCTATCGAATGTAAGTCCTAAATAGTTAACTTTGTCGGATTGAGGAACAGATTGTATAAGTATATGCTAGGACAAGTCTCACGACGGAGTGTAAAGGTGATATGTTGTGATTTTGAGGGATTAAACTTTATTTTCCAAAGATTGCTCCATTTTTCAATTGTTGATATGTGGTTTTGTAACATGAGTGAAGTTTATGTAGAAGAGAGATGGGTTGTTAATGCGGTGTCATCTGCGTATGTGGCGGTGAGTGTATTCTTATTTGTGGGTATATCAGAAGTAAAAATTGGGTACAACAGCGGAGCGAGTATTGACCCTTGTGGCACACCTGCAAGCACTTCTTCCATCCCAGAAGTCTCCGTATCCTGGTTTACTGCGAAAAATCTCTCTTTAAGGTATGACTGTATAATCAGATAATAGACCTGGGGTAAAAATAATTTTAATTTGTATAATAATCCCTCATGCCATACTTTGTCGAAGGCCTGAGAAACATCTAGAAACACTCCAGTCGCGTAGTTTCTGCTCTAGACACGAAGTAATGAAATCAGTCACTCTGTGAAGTTGATGAGTGGTGGAATGATGGGTTCGAAAGCCAAATTGATGGTCTGGTAAGATGTTCGAAGTAGCAATAGAGATAATTCTTTTGTAAATTATTTTTTCGAATAATTTAGAAGGAAAGGGTAACAAACTAATAGGACGATAAGACGATGGGGAGCTTAAATCTTTATGGGGCTTTGGGATCATTTTAATGTAAGAAAGTTTCCATTGTATGGGGAAGTGTGTAGTTCTCAAAATTGCGTTAAATAAAGAAGTCAAGAATACGACTGTTTTTTTGGGAAGTTCTTGAAGAACTTCATCTGTTATCAAATCATGACCAGGTGATTTTTTTGTAGGAAGCTGTCGTATTTCTTGTGATACTTGTTTTGGAGTCATTGGTTTAGGTGGCAGATCTAGGGGCATAGGTGTTACAAGTGAATCTGATATAAATTTATCGTGTTCAGTATTCATTATGTTATGAGGTTTGAATACCTCGGAGAGATGTTTCGCAAATGTTTTGGACTTTTCTTTATCGGACACAATCCAAGTTCCATCATCATTCCCGAGAGGAGTTGAGACAACGCTATGACGCAGGATATGTTTAGTACTACGCCAGAGGCTCCCATCCTCTGTTGACAAGCTTTTCAAATGTGTTTCGTATGATTGTTGTTTAAATTTGTGTAGAGATTAGTGACCGTTAATCGATAGTTATTCAGATATCGTGAGATGCGGTCGGGTGTGATGTAGGTTTCAGAAAAACATTTTCTTTTTCGTGCCAACGTTTCGATTTTTTATTGAGATCAACTTCAGGGCTCAAAGTGTTGTCTTCTGCGTAATTGTGCCATCCTTGTGTGTCGTGGGCACTCTCAACACGACACACAAGGATGGCACAATTACACAGAAGACAACACTTTGAGCCCTGAAGATGATCTCAATAAAATTCGAAACGTTGGCACGATAAAGAAAATGTTTTTCTGAAACCTACATCACACCCGACCGCATCTCACGATATCTGAATAACTGTTGTTTAAATTGTTTTATTTCTTTTTTCAATGTATTCAAAAGTTTGTTGTAATTTCGTTTGTCAATGACTGATCTAGTACGTTGCCAAAGGTTTCTAGGCCTTCTTTTTTCGGATATTAATTGCCTTATGTAGAAAAGATAATTTGGAAGATTTTGTTTTTGAGTGTGAGGCAATGAAGATTCCCCCATTATTTAATTTAAAAAAATCTTGGTATATGACGTGGCGAAAAATAAATGTTTTTTTAATCATACGGAAACAACTAAGATTTTCAAATATATTGCAAATGATAAAACTCTATGAAAAAAACGATTATCCATTAAAGCTGTGAAGGCAAAATGTAAACATATTTTCCAGGGGAAAACACGATGATTACATTATGGCACCGAAACGAGCTAATAACCGGTTAACATTAGATAACCGCAGGATTGAATTTAACGACTTTTTTCCCGTCTAAAGGAAAAACGGCAATTTTAATATTTCCTACTGGAATCAACAACATTGTGTGATTCACAAGATGTTTAGGAAAATTGGTCCTTACGTTGTGCCACTCGAGACAGGATAATAAAGCGCATTTGTGCATAAGCTCTCTGTAGTTGAATTTAAATAAGGTTGAATCTAAGATTTGATATTTTTTCCTTTGGTATTAGAAATAATCTAAGAACAGTAACAGCAATAGAACAATTGGGAATCTTTATGTTTACATAATCATTTACGCAATAATTCATACAAAATATGTGATTAGGCTGAAAGGTCAATCGGTAAATGGTCTGATCTTTCGTGTAATTTTTGATTTTGGACTAGAAAAAAATAGCAGGTTGAGTTAGAAACAAAAAGAGTTTACCCTAGAGTATTTGTTATGTTTTGTATTGGGCACCGTGAGGGTTATCCTCCTGGATTAGCCTTTCATGGAAGGAGATTCTCGAAAAAGTTTGTTTTTCAAAATAAGACATGTGTTTACTGTATGTATAACGTTATTATTATAAATACCATGTGTAATTCTGTCAATTATGAATTAGTTTTGGTATTCGGTCTGCTTTATAAAATTATGCATTAACGCATTGACAGTCAATTTTGCGCTAGCTCTTTGTACCGTAAAGTGTCCATTCTGGATCAGACTGTATGATGACGTACTCGTGTGGCATTTCCTTCACCTTCACGTCGTATTTGAGGTGACAGCGGCAGTCTTGGCAGCTGGTGCTCGGCTGACAGCCGGAGTCTCCGCTGTCCGTCACTTTGGCCTTTCCACGCCTGCATTTGGTGCTCCAAGTGGCGATGTTCTTCTGGCTGAAAACCAGAGCGGGTATCAGGTCCATCAGATCGATGTCTTCGACTTTCTTCGAATCGTCCATGCCCTGGATCGCTCCGAACATTTCCCTGAGCGAAACGTTCCAGAGTCCTTGCTTCTTCGACTTATCGCACAAATTCGTCAAGAGCCGCCCGTACAAGATGTCGACCTGTCTGCAGAGCCTGACCGGGATCTTCTGAGCTATCCGCTTCCGCTCTTCTTCCGACAGCTTCCAGGGCTCCTCCGGCTCGTCGCGCGAGGGGCGGGTTATCGGGATGGATATCTCTCTGGAGGCCGGGGCATTCTTCAACGAGGCCGATACGAACCCTCTCTCCTTCAGGGTGATGTTGTTGAATATGTCGACGGGAAACAACGGCTCGACTATCTCCACCCGAGGAACGGTCAACAGCGCCAGTTTCGGACAGTATTTCCTCTGAAGATATCTCACCCTGTCGTATATGTGCCTGTATCGACTATCTTTCAGGGGTTCGGTAAAAGCGGGCTTGCTAGGGTATTCTTCTAACTTGGACTGGAGCCAGTACTGCTTTTTGAATACCTTCTGAACTACTAACTTATCACGGTTGCAATTTGACATTACCCGAATACCGCATCCAGAACAATGTTACACAAATTTGTGATGTATTTTTTTTTCAAATAAAAATTATCTATTAACATAAAAATATGTTTTTTTATTATAAACTGCCCTAGTCGTGCAGGTGTTTCAAACAAAATATCATATTAAACAAATTAAAATTGTAAAAAATAAGTTTATATAAAACAGTTGGGGTTTTTCATTTTATAGCGTTCTCCCACTTAAAAACAATCATCAACGTAAAATTTTTGTTATTCCTAGAAAACTAAGTTTAAAAAAATAAAACGTTTGAGGTGTTTATGTGGTTTAATATTTATCTTTCTCACCTGACATTAAACGACATAGGCTGAAAGTGGAACAGTTTATCAGGAACAGAAATCCATCTTTCCAAAGGCTACATAAAATTGAATTTGGATAAAAATCCAGGGAAGTTATGAATTTTTAAATGAAACAATATGACTTTGTACTAATTTTATCCTGCCAAAAAAATGACATTTTTGTTTAGCATAAAATATCGTATTTGTGGGTTTTAAAAGGTGCTTATCTTCTGTAATGGAAACGGGTTTTTTGTGGTTTAAAATGTTTCATTATCTAACGTGACTTAATGCGATCTGGCATATTAGTTTCTATCCTAGATAAGCAACTGAAATGTACATATAAAAATATATAATTTTCAAGCACAAAAAAAGATAGAAAAATACATTTGAAAAGGATATAATTTTTCTCTCGGCTTAGATAACGATATATGATGGTGGGTCTGCGAGTAGGTGAACTGATGCTTAATAGGCACTAGGTCACTTACTAGTCATTAGGTAGTCGTAGGCAGTCTACTCGATGGTTTTGATGTTTCTCTGTTAGTTAAATATATGTGTTCTTACTTTTATCCGAAAATTCTTTCTCTCGAAAATCCTTTCTTTAATATGTGATGTACTGCAAAGTCAAATATTTACATCCAAAATGGACCACCTAAATAGGTATATTCTTCTGTCTGCAGGTATATTTCTTCACGTAATTAAATTGTCTAAGGATGCCTATTGCATTTTTCTAAGTTTTCTGTACCTGCCTGAATGTTGCAATACCTTAAAACCGAATAAATTTTATCAGCAGGATACTTGAAGCCAATGGAGCGTTTTTTGAGCATCAGTGGATCGGCGAACAAAGCATAAATACAAGTATGTATATTACAGGAGTATATGGCAGCTTATATAAAGAGCAAAGGCCTTTGCTTTCCAAATTAATTCCATTTGTTTTTAATGGTGTGAACCAATTGGGTGAATCGAGCCGTCGAATGTTCTGCTTAATATTCAGCTTTTCGTGTTGTAATGTTACGCAAGGAGTTAATCTTTTTTGACCCTCTTCTTGTTCGTTGCTGGGGCGTTTTTATGTCTAGGTTCTCTCTTCTCTAAACATATATTCTTATTGAAGTATTGTATTCAAATTTTGTATTACGACCAGTTGATACGGCACGAGGGCACAGAGTAAAGACTGGTCGATTTTAACAAAGCGATACAACTTATACATAACGACAGATTTTCTGAGCTTTGCTATTACGATTTCAAATGAAGATAATCTCGTAAAATTGTTACCTATACTACGACAATTGTTATTTATTTAACCCTGTTCTCTAATCTATGAAATGATTTTATAAGAACTAGTCGTACTTTTATCTATAGATTATCACTTTACTCACTCACCCACTCCCTCTCACTCTCACTCCCTCTCTTTCTCTCTCTCTCACTCTCACTTCCTCTCTCCCTCCTTCCCTCTATCTCCCTCTTTCGAACTCACTCACTCACTCTCCTTTCTCTCTGTTTAATTATCTATTTACTATATTTATTTATCTATTGATCCAATTATGAAAAAATTTAAATCTTTGGGTTTTAAATTAATGTTTTTACATTACTTCTACCTACCTTTTATTTTAATTCTATTTATTTTTAACATATTTTATTAAATATACTCTCCGTCCCCTTCTCCTCAATCACTCTCACTCTCACTTTCTCTCTCTCTCTCACTCTCACTCCCTCTCTATCTCCCTTTTTCGAACTCACTCACTCATTCACTCTCATTTCTCCCTCTTTAATTATCTACTTACTATATTTATTTATCTATTGATCCAACTATGAAAAAATACATTATATTAATGTTTATACATATTTCATTAAATATACTCTCCGTCGCCTTATCACACTCTCTCTCTCTCTCTCTCTCTCTCTCTCTCTCTCAATCTATCTATCTATCTGTCTATATATCTATTTATCTATCTTTTTATCTAATCTATGTATCTAGCTATCGAAAATGCCTGTTTTCAGCCTATTTTTACATTTATCGCTTTATCTTTATATTTTTTATCATCTTCTCTTTCAGCTTACACTCTTTCTTTATGAGAAATAACGTTTTCATTCCAAGCATGTTGTATTTATGAGAGTAAAATACATGATGAGAGGCTAAAAGGTTTCAAATTTCTTCAAAGGTGTATTTATGAATAGAAGCACAAAAGTAGCTTAGTTGTATTAAAGAAAGGGGAAGGATATATGGATGAGAGAAGAGGAAGTAATATAAATAGTTAGTAAGAAATAGGGAAGAGAGAAGAGAACAAGCTGAGATAGTGGGAGAAAACGGAAAAAACTAAAAACTAAATAAAAGAGGGAAAGAGAGAGAGAGAGAGAGCGAGGGAGAATGATGAACGTTAGAGAAAAACAGCTCTCTCTCACTCTCTCTCACTCACTCTCTCTCTCTCTCTCTCTCTCTCTCTCTCTATCTATCTATCTATCTATCTATCTATCTGTCTATCTATCTATATATCTAGCTATCTATCTATGTACCTATTTATCTAATATATGTATCTAACTATCTAGAATGCCTGTTTTCTGCCTATTTTTACATTTCTCGCCTTATCTTTATATTTTTTACGATCTTTCTCTTTCAGCTTATACTCTTTCTTTATGTGTTGTGTCTGTTTTTATCTTTTGCTCTCTCTTTCTCTCTCCCTCTCTCTCTCTTTCTCTCTAAATATATGTATGTATATGTATAATTATATATTATTGTTATACATTATAAATCTAACTTTCCATCTTATTATCTATCCATTTATCTTTCACTTTTTTTCTCATGCAGTTTCTTTCTTATTTGTATGCGCTTGTATCTCTCTCTCTCTCTCTCTCTCTCTCTCTCTCTCTCTCTCTCTCTCTCTCTCTCTCTCTCTCTACCTACCTACCTACTCTCCCTCTTCCAATCTCATATATCTCTATCTGTCTATCAGTACATCTCTACTTATCATTGTACCTATCTATTTATCACTATTTATTTACCTTTCTCCTATCTTTTACTGTTTTGTCCCTCTCTCTCTCTCTCTTTCTCTCTCTCTCTTTCTCTCTCTCTCTCTCTCTCTCTCTCTCTCTCTCTCTCTCTTTCTCTCTCTCTCTCTCTCTCTCTCTCTCTCTCTCTCCTCACATACTATCTCTTTCTCTTTCTCTCTCTATCATATATACACACACACTTGCTCTTTCTACCTCTCTCTTTTGCATTACGCGATAAAAATGCCATTGGAGTTAATTAACTTATGCCGCATTTCACTGGTTTCAAAACTTCTCCATCCTTTTGCCTAGTTTTCTATCTCTCTATTTATTAGGGATATTGCATCTATTCTTGCCATACAGGCAAACAGAACGTCTAATAACTCGCTTGGTGTCGCGGAATTAACTGACTACGAATTACAGGTTAATCCGATTTAGTTTATATTACGTTAGATTATTTGGCAATAGCCTTTTAACAATCCATTCGACAAAACATATCTCTCCGTGGGATGACCTTCTTTTGAGACAGCTCATAAAATTAACATCTTATTTGCCTATATAGAATACCCTTGAGAATTAATTATGTCAGTACAAAATTGAAGATGGTACCTACGGATATATTGTGACCTGTCCACAGATGTATTTTCACGTATTTTGAAGTAATAAATAAATTTACAATTAATATATTTTAACAACGAAATTAACTTTTGTTAAAACAAAGTTCAATGACGAAAATCGCGCACAAATCTCGAACAAAGAAAATTATAATGTATCAAATTATTATCGAACCTAGTGAATTTATCACTTGATCAACAAATCGTTCAATTTCAATATTAAAACATTAATGGCGTATGTTAAAGCATTTTTAAACAGATTTATTGTCTTGTTAGGAAAAAAAATCAAATCACGCAAATCGTTCATTTACATTGGCAATACATAAGTTTCACAACTATGCAAATATTCTCACGAAGTGCGAGCTGAATTACAAGTTACGAGGGCTGAATTAATCCGTGTCTATTTATACAAAGACGAAACCGACCTAATCGGTTCTAATAAATCCGGTCTAATTGGCGGCCAAAGACAGACGTTCCCATATCAATTGAACTTACGTGAATACTGTCTTTTCAAACTGCCATGAAGGCTTAATTTAACAACTTAATTATTTCAGTTACCGTTGAGCCGATTAATGTTCTAACGTCAATGGCAGACAGAAAGACGCAATCCAGTAATTCGAGGATAAATAGATAGAATTGTTTGCTTACAACACAATCATTATTGTTGATTTTGATCAGAAAAAGAATTTATACGGAGCGAAAAGTGGTAAAAAAATTCATATACATAACTATAATGTATGCATAAATTTCCGTCTGTGTGCAACACATTTAATCTCTCTTTTCTTTCATATTCAACAATAGCCCCCCCCCCAATCTCTTTCTATGCTTCATATCATATATTTCAAATACTATATATTTTCCTCTATAATTATACTAATCAACTGTTGCTAATCTGAGTCCCTGCTTTCATCAATTTTTCTCCCTATTTTCTGAGTATCTTTTCCATTTCCATTTTCATATTTTTCTTTCTTATTCTCTTTTTATATTTACATGGATTTTCTTTCTATCTTTGCATGATATAGTTGTTTATTTTATCACTCATTCTCTCCGTCATCCGTTTTCCCCTCTCTCTCTCCTTCTCTGTATCTCTCACGTCTCTTTTTCTCACTATCTTTCATTCTCGCTCTGGTCCTCTCTATCTATCAAGCTATCCTTCTATGTAAGATTTTATCTATTTAATTCTTTTTTTCTATACTATTTCTCTTTCAGTTTCTTCCATCTTTGCATGTTGTTTATGCATGCAACTCGCTCTCTCATTTTTGTTCTTTTTCTCCCCCTCTCTCTCTCTCTCTCTCTCTCTTTCTCTCTCTATCTCTCTCTCTGTTGCTATTGCTCTCTTTTTCCTTCTTGCTCGTCAAGAACGAGGCCCAAATTTTCTTGAGTAAATAAATCAAAATCAATCTCTTCTCTCTACCACTAATTCTCACTCTCTCTCTCTCTCTCTCTCTCTCTCTCTCTCTCTCTCTCTTTCTGTGTGTATCTATCTGTCTCCTTTCTCTTTCACCTCTCATACTTTCATTGAATATTGTGTAGCTCTCTTCATTCCCTCCGTCTCTTTCTATAGCTCCAATTTTCATATTTCTATTTATGTTTATCTTTTATCTCCTTCCTCTTGCAGCCTACACTCTTTATCTGTGAGATGTGTTTGTTTTTATAATGCTATTTATCTCCATATCTTTTTCTTTCTTTCTCCTTCTCTCTTTCTCTCTCCATATATTTTTTTTCATTTTTTTCTCAAGCATTTTCTTTATTATTTGTATGTGCTTGTATCCCTCTCTTATTCTCTCTCTCTCTCTCACTCTCTCTCTCTCTCTCTCTCTCTCTCTAAATATATGATTGTATATATATTATAAATCTAACTTTCCATCTTACTATCTATCCACCTATCTTTCACTTTTTTCTCAAGCAGAATCTTTATTATTTGTATGTGCTTGTATCCCACTCTTATTCTCTCTCTCTCTCTCTCACTCTCTCTTTCTAAATATATGAATGTATATATATTATTATATATTATATATATTATAAATCTAACTTTCCATCTTACTATCTATCCATCTGTCTTTCACTTTTTTCTCTAGCAGTTTCTTTATTATTTGTATGTGCTTGTATCCCACTCTTATTCNTCTCTCTCTCTCTCTCTCTCTCTCTCTCTCTCTCTCTCTCTCTCTCTCTCTCTCTGTTTCCTCCTTCACTCTCATTTTCTTGCATATATATTTCTATATATCCATTGAATTACCCTCTCCTGCACTCCTTCACTACATGTATCGCTCACAAACAAACACAATATCTGACTGGTATCAAAATTGTATTAACAGCAATAAATTCTAAAGAACCAATTAAAATTGCATTTTAATTGAGTACGTCGTAAATATAATACTAGCAGTTAAAAGTATTTATAATATTCTATCCAACTAAAAATGCAAATAAAATTATGAAGGGCAAAGCAAGAATGTGTAAAATTACATTAAAACTGATTACAACCGTTCACAATTGATAGAAAAATTGTAATTTTTTTTACTAGTTTATCTCCATAAAATATGTTATTGAAGAACTCTATCTGCGTTCTAAGTTATCTATCTATAAAATTATATAACTTTATCCATCAAATGTTGCACTTTTCATTCTTTCTAATTCTCTGTTGCTAAGCGATTTGTAATGAATATGTATATACTACATTTTATATACTTAGAAGACCCTATACAACCTGATAACGCTGTATATTTGTAGTACGTTGACGAAAATTTGATCCTAATGCATTCCAATAGCCGTTCCACCAATTTCCGTTGACCAAAATAGTTACAATTAACGTCACAATTTTTATGCTCAACGTGGGAAAAAAGCAACTCTAATAAAACATGGGAGGAAATGACAAAGACCTACGTCACCAGGGTCAAATGTGTCAACCTGAGTTCAATTCAGCGAGTCGGAAAAACAAAATTTAACATTTAATTTAAAAACAATGCCTCCGCTGTTGGTGGCTGAACATAATCATTATAAAAAAAATATATATATTTGTTTTTCCTTTTAACCAAAGCGTGGTACATGAATACTTCAACTCTCAAGTTTGTTCAAAAAGATCTTGTGAGAAAATTACTGTTTCGGGTTTAAGCCATAAAGTGGTGATCAAATATGAGCAGATGTTTGGTTATCAGTTACGATTATTTAGTGGAGATTTTTGTAAAAATTAGAAAAAATAAAATCACTTTTAAGGTTAATTATAAATTCACCAATTTCGTGGTCCGCTTGCCCAATTAATATATTACAATTAATTATGGTTTTTAGTTGAGATAAAAAAGTCAATGGCACGGAATCGCAATCGGCACACGAGAATCCAATCCGATTACACGACATTTGAAAAATGGCAAAGAGGAGGGAAAATTCAAAAGGTGCGGTTAAGATGGGAAGTTAGTGTCCGAGTGGATCGAGATCACGATAGCTCAAGTGGTAGAGCAGCGGCGTATCAAGCCGTAGATCGTGGGTTCGAATCCCGCTCGTGCCATTGACTTTTTTATCTCAACTAAAAACCTTAATTAATTGTAATATATTAATTGGTCAAGCGGACCACGAAATTAGTGAATTTAATGAATTTAAATGAAGTATACTTCACTAAAGCTCTCCGTGGCCATTTCATTTGTCGCCGAGAATCTAATCCGATTACACGACATTTGAAAAATGGCAAAGAGGAGGGAAAATTCAAAAGGTGCGGTTGAGATGGGAAGTGTCCGAGTGGATCGGGATCACGATAGCTCAAGTGGTAGAACAGCGGCGTATCAAGCCGAAGATCGTGGGTTCGAATCCCGCTCCTGCCATTGCCTTTTTTATCTCAACTAAAAACCATAATTAATTGTAATATGTTAATTATAAACATTTATTGAGAATAATGTAGCTCGACTTCTAGACTTTCTACCCATGTTATTGATAATTCAGTAAATTGTAGTACTTTTTATCACAGAATTATAAAATGTTCTGTCCTATACAGCCATTGATTTGTTAAAAAGTATATTTTCGATTTGTAAAAATGTTTATTTGTTATGTTATTATGATTATTTAATGTCAAAAGCTATGAAAAACCCCAGCAATTGTAGATTTTACTACATTCCAATCGCATCAACCAATTACAATCAGGCGTTCGATAATTCTTCCTGTCCTTGAAATAAAGATCATAATTACCAATTAGACCAGGATGCAAATTATAAATGGATTAAGGAATAGATGAGCCCATTCGATTAAAAAAATGAAAAAATTGCACGGCCTCTAAAGAATAGAAAATGATAGGTTGAGCCAACATTAAATAACGTTTAATTGATCTTAACAAATAATTCTTCCTGAAAGAATATAACTTCTTTTCCCGGTTTCAATTAAATCATTTGTAATTAACAATTAACGCATTAATTTGAATTGTGAATTGTAATAATTCTAAAAAATGGTTAACGTTGGGTAGAAATTTATAAAAATTGACACAATTGAGTACGATTTATTTTAAGGTGGGGCACAATGACTAAATATAAATTAATAAATTGAAAATGGTTTCGTGTTTTTAAGGATAGCACATTAAAGATAAAAGCTGTTGAAATATAACGTTATGAAAAATTAAGTTCAATTTTGAATAACATTAAACCACAGATCCAATATTTTTTGGTAGTAAAATAAATAAAACGATGATCGAATAATTGGCATATTGCATAGGGATAGCAGATTGATCGAAATCTCAATTTCAACAAGCTTCAAAGCAAGCAGACAATTTAGGCATTTAATGATTATTTGTAGATCGAGAGATGCGGTCTGGTGTGATGTAGGTTTTAGAAAAACATTTTCTTTATCGTTCCAACGTTTCGATCTTTATTGAGATCATCTTCAGGGCGCAAAGTTTGTTTTTGGCGTAGATGAGTCATTCTTGTGGGTCGTGTTGAGAGTGCCCCCTCACACCTCTTGATCCACGTTTTTCTAAAACCTACGTCTCACCAGACCGCATCTCACGAGCTACACACACACAAATAATCATTAACTAACGGTCACTAAACACCACACGTTTGGCATTTAACTCAAAACCGGGTGTTCTTAGGGCTCTTGCATAAATAAAAAAACTGTCGAACTAAATAAAATGTTACGTAACGTAGGGAAATTATTGCATTAAAATTTTAACCTTCGCATGCCCATCGCGCTGATGCGCGTCTTATTGGGTCATAGTATTTTCGTTATCTTTCTTCAGAAAATTAATCCTCGGGACACTATAATTTCAAAACTATGTTTTCCAATAATAAAAACCGGCTGTTTTCAACTGTTTAGATTCATTAAACGATCATTAGCCCCGTATCAGATCGACCTTTAGACGTGGTAACAGAACGAAATTTTCGGTTTTGTACCGGCTGAGGGAAAGGTCCGGCCTTAAGTCGAAACAATTAGAAACGCCGGGTCTTAAATTGACACTGATTTAGAATGTAAATGTCGGTTAATAAGTCGGTCGTCAAACCGTGCGAAAGAATCAGAACTTTGTTATTGTAAAAATTACCTCATCATTCTGTCTCGTCTCACACTAGCTTTTCTGCATTTACAATGCCCACCAAAAAAACCGACCTCCTAGGTTCAGTCATTCATAAGTAAATTCAAAAATTCGGTAACATGTTAATTTTTGCACTTTTTACGAAAACTTCAAATTGAGCTGTGGAGCCAGGAAATCGTCTCCCGTCGTTGCATTCCCTTTATAAATCGATAAGAAATTTTAATAAAATTTCAATTGCTCATCTTACACTTTGCCCGCTTTCTCAGCAGTTTTCGAGTCTTTCACGAATTTTGCGCACAAAAACAATTTTTTTTACATGCACATGGGAAAAAAACCGTCAATTACTCATCATTTTCAAGAGTGCATAAATTTTGAACCGTCATGTTTTCGCAAATTGTACGCTCTACAACTTTTGCTCTGAGGACTTGAAAAAGCAGAACAGGGAAGCGGCAATTTTTACTTTTTCTTAGTTTGACAATTGGGATGCTGAATCCTTCTGCTGTCCATTGTTTACCTTATCAAGGAAATACAACTTTTCCTTCCCATTTCGCAGGTATTGTGGGAATTTGGCTTTGAATAACGTATTGAAACTATAAGTTAAGTATGGGAAAATCGGGAGAGCAAGTGAACGGTTTGTTCCACCACGATTTTTTGACCCAAAATTCCCAAACAACTCCAAAACAGTTGAGAAATCGGGACAGTGGAAGGTGACTAATTGAAAACTTATTTAAATTTCCTATCGATTGCTACAGTCCTCCAGGACGATTTCCCGGCTCCACAGGACAGTTTGAAGCTTTCCTAAAAAGTGCAAAAATTAACATATTCCCGAGTCATCATGTTTACCGTAACATTTTCTAAAAAATGAGACCTAGCGCACATCTGTGACTTAAATGGGTGAGAAAATTGGCATTTCCAAAGTTGGCTATTTTTCGTGCAAAAACTAGGTGGTCGGTTTTTGATTGGCAGCGTAATTTCAATTTGTGCATATTTGCATGCTCATTATTTTTTTATCCATTTTTTTGTTCCTGTAAAAATTCACAAACCTTAAATATCTAGACGGGATTCTTCCCTACTTGCTCTTTCACAAGGGTAGGACTGGGTTCAGGAGTAAAGAAGGACGCGAAAATTGAAACAAGGATTTCCACCCTTTGGTCACCTCGTTCTTCTGAAGAAACCGGAATCTTCCAGGTTTCCAGGTGGTAAGAGTGAACCTCCGTCTTATTTGTTCCACCACCGAAGTTACGCTCCAGTTCCGACACGCAGTTTTTAAATTTAGACCTAATCAAACTCATTCTTACATATATTTTTACCTATTCCTCTAATATCTATCTATATATCCATTTTTCTCTCTTTTTGTAACTTCTTTCTTTTTCAGCTTCCACTTATTCATTATACGTTTTGTGTATTTGTATATAACACTTTCCTTTTCTCTCTCTCTCTCTTTCTCTCTCTCTCTCTCTCTCTCTCTCTGTCTGTCTCTCTCTCTCTCTCTCTCTCTCTCTCTCTCTCTCTCTCTCTTTCTTTCCTTCTTTCTTTTCTTCCCCTCTGTATATATTTTTTTCCTGTCACCAAAGAGGGCATAAGGGCCAACTATGCGTTGAATATCGCGGAACTTATTGATTATTGGTTATTACGATTTAATTTATATTATGTTGGATTATTTTGTAATACCTTTTAAACAAAATATATCTATACGTGGCATGACCTTGGTTTGAGGCAGCAGAAGACGAGTTAACTGTCAGTTCTATGTACTCATACAATAAAACACCCCTGTTTTCTCAAAAACCGGGGCTGTGGTCAAGCACAATTCTCATCAAACATCGAACAATCTTTCTATAGGGCCACGAAGATATACCGATGTTTCTGGTTTCTCATAGCAGAGTCGACATGCTCCTGTTTCTGATAATTTAGGTGATAGTTCAGTCGGCAGCGCCTTTTTAATAGTTTATAATTTTTCACATATCTTGCCTGCCAAGAGTGAGCCGTACTATTGCCTTCCTTTTTTGAAAAATGTAAACTTTTTGTGGTGATTAGTGACCGTTAATCGATATTTAATCAGAAATCGTGAGATGCGGTCTGGTGTGATGTAGGTTTCTGAAAAACATTTTCTTTATCGTGCCAACGTTTCGATCTTTATTGAGATCATCTTCAGGGCCTGGGACTTACAAACATTGTTTACATTTAACAAATTCATTTAGGATGTGGAAAAGAGAATTTATACAATGCAAAATATTTTTTTTTTATATATTCAATCAATGTATTTCTACTCACTCAAAGTGCTTCTCTTCTGTGTAATTGTGCGATTCTTGCGTGTCGTGTTGAGAGTGCCAGTGAGATTTTGCTGTTTTATGTTTATATACGTTGGATTTTGAAGGGCTGGAGAAGGAAGTCGGTATAGAAAAGACATTTTTGTATAAGGCGTCGGCTTCTTTGAGGTTTGTAAATCCCAGGCCCTGAAGATGATCTCAATAAAGATCGAAACGTTGGCACGATNATAGTAATTCAGATATCGTGAGATGCGGTCGGGTGTGATTTAGGTTTCAGAAAAACATTTTCTTTATCGTGCCAACGTTTCGATCTTTTATTGAGATCATCTTCAGGGGCTGTGAATCCCAGGCCCTGAAGATGATCTCAATAAAAGATCGAAACGTTGGCACGATAAAGAAAATGTTTTTTTGAAACCTACATCACACCAGACAGCATCTCACGATTTCTGAATAATTAATGTAAACATTTTTTAGCTTGCCTCGTACGCGTTTTTACAGTGCTTACGTTTTGCGGGGTTTTTTATAGTTAATTAATAAATACAATATATTAAATTTGTCCAATGATCGTGGTCTGCTTTTTTCCTAATTCAAAATGTCATAGTTTTAGCCTGAAGCCTGCATAATTATTTAAGTACATTTAATAATTGAAATATAATTCCCTAACAATACAAGAAAAACCTATTTTACATCAGCCTTGATACCTGCATGGATTTTATTTTTTTATTATTATATTTTTTATTAAAATATACCCCTAAACTTTGAAAAAAAAGAATAATCTCGAGGGGTGGTCTACTGTCGTGGGGTTACCGATTTCAATGAAACTTTTTTTTAGTGATGGAGGTTCGACAAAGATTAATTTGTAGATCGAGAGATGCGGTCTGGTGTGATGTAGGTTTCAGAAAAACATTTTCTTTATCGTGCCAACGTTTCGATCTTTATTCAGATCATCTTCAGGGCCTGGGATTTAGTANTCATAGTTTTAGCCTGAAGCCTGCATAATTATTTAAGTACATTTAATAATTGAAATATAATTCCCTAACAATACAAGAAAAACCTATTTTACATCAACCTTGATACCTGCATAGATTTGGTTTTACTTCAATATTTACAATCACGTTTCAGAAACATTATAGACACCTAACCTTTGGTTTAATGGAATGTAGTTCTATTAGTAAATTGGGAATGGAAAAAGTTAAAATGATTATCAAAGTAACTTTTGAGTTTCCCTGGAATTGTCTCTTTTGTGCTTCCGCCACGGTAAAAACAGATCTGTTTCATTATTTAGCTCTTTTTATTTTTTATTACACATCCACCTCCCCGCCGTTCCTAAAGGACCACGGCCACTAAACTAATTCAAATGGGATGGAAGTTTAGGAGATCTTATTGTGCTTAACGTCTTCCTTCGACCTTGCCCTGAAAGGGAAGACCAAAGGAAGAAGGGAAATATTTTTCTTATTATTAATTTATCTAATCTAATAGGTCTCCCCCTTGCTGGTTAATCCTTTTGAATATACTTTCTACTAAATACAATATTTTAATAAATAAATAACAATTATGGGTACAACGAGTAACCAGCCCTGAATTAAAAGTTCAGGGAAACGCTAAGATCTAACAAGTAACTTATCATAGGATATTATCATTAACTTATCATTATTTAGCTCAATGTCATAGATTTTGGGATTGAATTTAATTATTTTAGAATTGAATTTGAATTTAATTATATTAACTATAATAATAATAATAAACTTCTCTATAGAACAATTAGTTTCTAACAATTATAAACATAAACTACCTTTCAGCATAAAACGTGATAATTATTGTTGTCTTGATCATTCCCTAATTTTTGTCGAATTATTTTTTTAAACAAACGTACTTTGGACATTCACGCTTTATATGAAGGTCGCTATGTACCGCGAATCTTTCTCCGTTTTTCTCAGTCCGCGATTTTTATATTGTTTCACCACAGACCAAGCCACCCTTGGTAAGTAAAAAATGAAAACGAACACCTGAAATGGAAGCTTTACGACGGTGGCATTGAGGTCAGATCGGTTTATTACGCAGTTGTGTAATACATATGAAAATTCATCTGAGCGCGTTTTTCCAGTTGGCGTTAAAAAGGCGTAAAATGAGGGCAAAACAACGTAGTCTTTACTCGTTTTTAGAATGCAATGCAGAACAGAATGCACAACAATAAATCAATATTTTTCTACGCGCTTTCTGTGGTTAAAATTTCACAAAACCCTTGCACACGTTTCAAAATTTCATTCAAATTGATTGAGAGAGCGAGCAGTGGCAGTTTTGTTAACGCAATTTTTGGGCATCTTTATATCTAAATATTTTTCTTGGCTCTTGAGGCCCATTGGAAGAACAACGAGTTTAACGTGTGGTGTTTAGTGACCGTTAGTTAATGATTATTTGGAGATCGTGAGATGCGGTCTGGTGCGACGTAGGTTTTAGAAAAACATTTTCTTTATCGTGCCAACGTTTCGATCTTTATTGAGATCATCTTCAGGGCCTGGGTTTTATAAAAATTGTTTAAATTACATAAATTATACAAAAACAGGTAGGATGTGAAAAATGATTTTCTACAATGCTAGAAACTTTAGACTCAATCAAAGTATTTGTACTCTCTCAAAGTGTTTGTTTTCTGTGTAGATGTGTCATTCTTGTGTGTCGTGTTGAGAGTGGCAGTGAGATATTGCTGTTTTATGTTTATATACGTTGGATTTTAAAGGGGTGGAGAAGGAAGTAGAGATTTTTATATGAGGAGTCGGCTTTGTGCGATTTATTTGTGTGATGTGATGATGATATATGTATGTTATCGTTATTGAATTTCATTAATGATAATAGCGTAGCTGTCACTAAGTTTACATGTGTCTGTTTTGTAATTGATGCTGTGTTTATCTCTGTTGATGTAAACCATTTCTAAAAAGTTACGTTTATGATTTTTTTTTTTTTAATGCAGGACCGCTAGATTCGAACCCGGGATCTTCACCTTAAAGTGATGATCTCCTTGTCAAGGCCTAAACGTTGCGGCCACCGACGCACCTGTTTGTTTTGTTCTGTGTGTAATATTTTTGGATTGTTGAAATCGAAATTGTGTTGGTGTTCAAAATGGTGGGTAGCCAATCTGTAGGATTTTTTTTTACAGTCATAGATATGTTGCTTTACTCTATTATCCAGATATTGGGATGTAATTCCGATGTAAGTTGCCGGACGATTTAAACAATCGATTTTGTAAATTACATCAGACTTATTTGTTACTGGTGTGGGATATTTAATTTTGGAAAAAAGTGTGCGAATTATTTTAAAATCTTTGAAAGCTATTTTAAAGTTATCATAAGAGAGAAATGTGTAGAGATTAGTGACCGTTAATCGATAGTAATTCAGATATCGTGAGATGCGGTCGGGTGTGATTTAGGTTTCAGAAAAACATTTTCTTTATCGTGCCAACGTTTCGATCTTTTATTGAGCCCTGAAGATGATCTCAATAAAGAACGAAACGTTGGCACGATAAAGAAAATGTTTTTCTGAAACCTAAATCACACCAGACCGCATCTCACGATATCTGAATTAATAAAAGAGAAATTTGTTTAATTTACGTGATAGGTCGAGAATGACTGGCATGGAAATGTATGTTGGTTTGTCTGCATTTGATAGATTCATGTGGTATTATTAGTAATAGTGCTGAGGTGTAGTTAGTTGTTGATTATGTGTTTGGGGTAGTGATTGTTATGTATGATATGTTTGAATATCTTTATGATCTTGTGGTGAAAAGATTCATGGCTTAGGGTAATAATTCTGAGACGTAACCCTTTGGCCGTGTTTATTATTGTATGAAGAGGATGATGTAAAGTTGAGGCAGCGATCTGTGTTTCTTGGTTTTTGATACCAATCTGTGATTAATGTGCCATCTGGTTGTTTTATAACGAGAGTATCTAAAAATGGTATTGCTTTGTTGTTTTCGATTTCATGTGTAAATTGTATGCGTGGGTGAAAGCTGTTAAATGTGTCTAATTTGAATTTGATTTGTGGGAACTGCTGTTGCTATATCATCTACGTATTTTGTGAGGATGGGTAATGTGAAAGGTTTCAGAAAAACTTTGTTCTGGCCGAACCATTACCAACACATTTTTTCCCTTCGTCGACTCTTTTCACCTCAAAGAAGCCGACGCCTTATACAAAAATGTCTTTTCTATACCGACTTCCTTCCCCACCCCTTCAAAATCCAACGTATATAAACACAAAACAGCAAAATCTCACTGGCACTCTCGACACGACACGCAATAATGGCACAATTACACAGAAAACAAACACTTCGAGTGAGTAGAAATACTTTGATTGAATGTAAAAAATATTTTGCATTGTATAAATTCACTTTTTTCCACATCCTACATGTTATTGTTAAATGTAAACAATGTTTGTAAATCCGAGGCCCTGAAGATGTTCTGAATAAAGACCGAAACGGTGGTACGTTAAACCAAATGTTTTTCTGAAACCTATACCTACCAGATAGCATCTCACGATTTCTGAATAATAATTGAGCTAAATAATGAAACAGGTCTGTTTTGACCGTGGCGGAAGCAAAAAGGATACAATTACAGGGAAACTTAAAAGTTACTTTGATAATCGTTTTAACTTTTTCCATTCCCAATTTACTAATAGAACTACATTCCATTAAACCAAAGGTTAGGTGTTGTAATGTTTCTGAAACGTGATTGTAAATATTGAAGTAAAACCAAATCTATCCAGGTATCAAGGTTGATGTAAAATAGGTTTTTCTTGTATTGTTAGGGAATTATATTTCAATTATTAAATGTACTTAAATAATTATGCAAGCTTCTGGCAAAAACTATGACATTTTCAATTAGGAAAAAAGCAGACCACGATCATTGGACAAATTTAATATATTGTATTTATTAATTAACTATAAAAAACCCCGCAAAACGTAAGCACTGTAAAAACGCGTACGAGGCAAGCTAAAAAATGTTTAAATTTTTCAAAAAAGGACGGCAATAGTACTGCTCAGTATTGGCAGCCAAGATATGTGAAAAATTATAAACTATTAAAAAAGCGCTGCCGAGTGAACTATCACCTAAATTATCAGAAACAGGAGCATGTCGACTCTGCTATGAGAAACCAGAGACATAAAACATCAATATCTCACTGGGACTCTCAACACGACGCACAAGAATGGCACAGTTACACAGAAGACAAACACTTTGAGCCCTGAAGAAGATCTCAATAAAGATCGAAACGTTGGAACGATAAACAAAATGTTTTTCTGAAACCTACATCACACCAGACCGCATCTCACGATTTCTAAATAAAGTGTTTAATCTTATGATTCTTCCTTCTTGAAGGTTGGATAATAGGTCATCTAGCCACAACCAGTTTTTATCCACAAGTGTGGTACTTATTCAGAGTCAGGTTCAAAATATTAAAACGTTTGTTTCTAGTCTGAATAAGTACCACACTGGCTCTTTTTTTTAAAATAAATTGTTATAAAATATTAATGACTGACGACCACTTTTTTAACCATTGCGTTAACTCACCTGAGGAAGGATTCAAATAAATCAGAAACGTTGTGGGAGAATCATAAGATTAACTGTTGAGGTCAAAATATAAGAAAACATCGTTACTCTAAAGTGTTTAATCTTTGTCGAACCTCCATCACGAAAAAAAAGTTTCATTGAAATCGGTAACCCCACGACAGTAGACCACCCCTCGAGATTATTCTTTTTTTTTCAAAGTTTAGGGGTATATTTTCGGAAACTAGGAGAGCTTTGAGATGGATCTTTCATCGCAACGCTCAATTCCGCCGATTGCGCAGACCTAGTTGGTTTTGCAAAACCAGAGTACCGCAGTTTATTCTAATTATGTTAATTTTTTATTTGTTTACTTAATTTTCTTTTTAATGAACAAATTACTTTGTTTTCCAGTGAATAATCCCCAGGCCACCGCCACCAGTTCACGTTTTTGTAATCAATACTGTATAAATATTTGCCTTGTATAATAATTTGGATTGTAAATAAATTTATTTATTTAATTTTGTAAATAAAGCTCTGTTTTCATTTATCCACTCAAATTACTTGTAATTGGGATGAGCAATTTTCTGTATTCATTTGTAATCATTTTTATCATATTTTAGATTCTATAAATGTAGGTAGTATAAAGTAATAAATAGATCAATTGTAAAGTAATTTAATTGATGTTTTAGAAAAAAATCGGGTTGTTTATAGGTTTTAATTATCTATGAGGAAATAATAAAGGTGTATTAATTATTCTTTTAATTTGTGGCAAAGGTATAAAGCGAAGAAACTGATTAAAGCGTAGAATTTTTATTCTCCGATTCTAAACGGTTCAGGTTGCATCACAACTATAGTAGAAAAAAAGCTCAAATGTGTTTTACTTATTTTTTTACCGATTTAGAATAACACGCAGCGTTCAAATTCGCCAATTGTCTTGTTTTTCAAAATTTGATAATGACTGTACGACACAAATCAGTACAATTATTGCCTATTTCGTGCAAACATGTAATTAGCATAATCACATATCACAGCTACCTTCATTATAGGGAAGCATGAGGTAAATATCAACGAAGGAAGATCATTTCTTTTGTGGTCATGTGCTTAATTTATTTTAAAATTGCCTTGAGTTATCTCGCCGTTTCGTGACTTTTGTTGACCTGAGGATTGATAAGGGCTCTTTGTGAAAACAATAATTTTTAGAACTTATTCATTTAATTTTTTGGCGGTGTCCATCCTGATTTTGTGGAACTCTATAATAAGAGTGCATAGGAAATAAAATGTCTTTTCCACGATATGCATTTATCAAGTGAGTCGCGTTTCGGTCTAAAGAGCATCTTCAGTGACTTTTTTCCGTATACTGTGGTTTGACGGTTTTCACATTCTTATAAGTTCAGAAGTGGAAGTCTGGATTACTTCTCGCCAAGCCCATAGTCGTCCAGACACCCACTTCTGGACTTATAAGAAGAAGATGACTGAATTATCTCTGTGTGGACTTAGAAAAAGATGGTCTAATATAGAACCAAAATGTGGGTGACGTAATAAATGCGTATCGTGGAAAAGACATTTTGTTTTCTACCCATCACCTTACTCATTTAATAAATTTCTAAAATTACCATCGTACCTTGGTTGCTCAGCTACAATAAGTTATTCGATAATATTTTAAAAGGTTTTTATTTTGTTTTCAATCCACTATTGCTTTCGAAAGGACAATAAAAAAACAAATCTCCTAGCTTTTAGTATCTCAAATTTGGGATAAAAACAAAAGGAAAAATACCATAACAAGGCTCCTGCAGGCGTAGAAGGGAGCGAAGAGGTTGGCTGGAGGGAAAAAGACAGTGCATACTTGATATAATTAAATTCACTAATTTCGTGGTCCGCTTGACCAATAAATACATTATAATTAATGAAGGTTTTTTTAGTTGAGATAAAAAAGGTAATGGAACGAGCGGGATTCGAATACACGATCTTCGGTTTGATACGCCTCTGCTCTACCACTTGAGCTATCGTGACCTCGATCCACTCGGTCACTTCCCATCTCAACCCCACCTTTTGAATTTTCCCTCCTTTTTGCTATTTTTCAAATGTCGTGTAATCGGATTGGATTCTCGACGACAAATAAAATGGCACGGAAAGCTTTAGTGAAGTATGCTTCATTAAATTCGCTAATTGCGTGGTCCGCTTGATCAATTAATATATTACAATTAATTAAGGTTTTTAGTTGAGATGAAAAAAAGTCAATGGCACGAGCGGGATTCGAACCCACGATTGGGAAGTGGTGTCCGAGTGGATCGAGTTAGCTCAAATGGTAGAGCAGCGGCGTACCTAGCCGAAGATCGTAGGTTCGAATCCCGCTTGCCATTAACTTTTTTATCTCAACTAAAAAAAACCTTCATTAAATGCTTGATATAATTGTTTAACTCAGCGCCCATTTCTCATGTTAAGGACATTGAAAGAAACCTAATCAGAAAATAGAATTAAAAGTGGCAGAAAAGAACAAGTGTAAGCTACAAAAATATGTATTTCGCTAACCTAGAAACTTCAGTCGATTATCTGTAACAAAAAAGAAAACACAGGTCTCTCAGATTATGAAAAAATTCAACAGTATCTGCGTGAGAACAGAGTCTGAAGAGAATATTTTTTCAATCAGTTTTCATTTTCTACATTTCTTAAATTATCAATAATCCTTGCTTCCACATCCACAATAATTTATTCCGTTATATTATAAAAGGGTTTTCTTTTGTTTTCTGTCAAAGATAAATTTTGAAAAAATAGATATAAGGTAACAAGAAAACAAATTTCCTAGCCTTTTAGTAGATCAAATTTGTAATAATAACAAAAGCAATATTTATTTTAAATCAAGGGCGAAATAAAATCCGGTTAAATAATTTGTTAAAAAGGCAATCGAATGTCACATCTGCGGCCTTGTTGCAACAGGGGTTTTCGTGTCTCCAACTGTTCTGCGAAGGATATCCAACCGGATAACACTCGTTTTATATCAGAGACACACCTCCGACACTCCTCCGGAACATAAAAAGCAAAAAATCTTATTTAAAACTTAAAAAAATCGTTTAAACATTCTGAAACAGGTTGACCATGAAAGATCTGTTCTAGTTGATTTGTTTTTTAAAGACTACACCAAACCATCTCTACCCTATTTTTAACTACCCAATTTGTAATTGGGACATTATAAGGATTCATTTATAATTCGGCAACACGCTATGAACATCAGTAATGAAACAGGTTTGTAGGCAACAATTTAAAACCTTACAGAACTATACAATTAAGGAAGTTTCGCATTTTTCATGCGAGATATTCAAACCTGCCCTAGATTGGTATTCTAAATATTTGGAATAATACATCGAATATTACTCATCATATACAGAGTGGCCCCAATAGATTCAGCCACACTTCGAGATCTTATAGGAAATTGAACGCTGAGTAAAAAAGGTCCTATGAACCTGTGTCCGCAAATCTTTCAGTTCCGAGCTACAGGCAAAAAACCATGAAAAACCACGTTTTTTGAGCTTTTTCGTGAAATTGTTAGTAAGCCGATAGCCCGACCGTAAAACAGCTCAAAACAAAATCTGCAGAAGATTAACTTCTGCGTCGAATGAGATTAAAACCAGCCTGATCGGCCGAAAATTTCATTTTTGGCGATTTTTCGAAATTAGGAGGTGAAGGGGTACACAAAATTCACCATTTCTGACATTTTTATCGAAAATTCACAACTTGAACTGTTTTCTGATGGGTACCCCCTACTGAATGAAATAATGTAGGAAAAATCTGAACGGCTTACTTAACAATTTTAGATAGAACAAGTGTACGCATCTTTTAATGAACATTACATTTTATTTATTGTAAAAAGCCATTACAATAGCTTGAGCGAAAAAGAGCGACAATTTTCTGCAATGCCAGTGCGATAGTGAGCGGAGTTTGGAGTTTTGTAAAGGAGAATTTTTTGATAAGGTGTTCAAGTTGTGAATTTTTGATAAAAATGTCAGAAATGGTGAATTTTGTGTACCTCTTCACCTCTTAATTTCGAAAAATCGCCAAAAATGAAATTTTCGGCCGATCAGGCTGGTTTTAATCTCATTCGATGCAGAAATTAATCCTCTACAGATGTTCTTTCGAGCTGTTTTACGGTCAGGCTAACGGTTTACTAACAATTTCACGAATAATGTCAAAAAACGTGGTTTTCATGGTTTTTTGCGTGTAGCTCGGAACTGAAGGGTTTGCGGGCACAGGTTCACAGGACCTTTTTTACTCAGCGTTCAATTTCCTATAAGATCTGCTGAATCGATTGGGGCCACCCTGTATATGTAAAAGAATTATTAAATTATTTGCCAAAACATTTTAACGATATGTCACATTTTAATAATTTCAAATATATGGTTTTTCACTTAACATACAATAACTCTAATACAACACCCAATATATCCACTCACAATTTACTCCTGCGACTTATCAAATAGCAACAGCATCACGTTTCATATCATAAAAGTAACATTTCAAACATAATTTACGACACATGTAAGGAAAGTAAGTAAAAAGAAATTACTGTTATAGGTGGCTGGTGATAAGTGTCGAAAATTTCAGGTGTTTCTGCTCACCATATTCAACAAAATTCCTATAAAACCCTGTCCAAATCTCACCGGTAAAGAACTAATTTCAGGTTTTTTGTTTTTTTAATTTTTCGACTTAGGTCCACTAAATTGCTAATATTCTTCAGAATTTCTGGCTGTAGAAAAATCTGATTTGTGCCACCAGAAAGAACGTTAAATTTGCTGGAAACCTATTTACATTGCATAATTGATGAAAAAATTCTGCACAAAAACTTTTTAAAAAAGTTGAAACTTGGATTTTTTTTAAATGTTTGATTGGGAACTGTTAATAACTAAAAACCCCTGGAGCTTTGAAAATTCGTTCAAAAGTTCTCCATTGAACTAGCTTCCAGCGGTATGCCGACCTTTTTGGCTTGGTTTCTGGAATGCTCAAAAATTTTGCGTTTTGTTGAAAAAAACTGGTGTCGATGAAGGGGGGCACGTTCAATTGTTACAGAAATTCAACGTATATAAACCTAAAACAGCAATATCTCACTGGCACTCCCAAAACGACACGCATGAATGGCACAATTACACAGAAAGCAAACACTTCGACTGAGTAGAAATACTTTGATTGAATGTAAAAAAATATTTTGCATTGTATAAATTCACTTTTTTCCACTGTATAAATTCACTTTTTTCCACATCCTACATGTTATTGTTAAATGTAAACAATGTTTGTAAATCCCAGGCCCTGAAGATGATCTGAATAAAGATCGAAACGTTGGCACGATAAAGAAAATGTTTTTCTGAAACCTACATCACACCAGACCGCATCTCACGATTTCTGAATTATCATCGACTAACGGTCACTAATCACCACACAAACCACATTAAATTTTGTCACAAGATAATTACATTGAAAAAGTCGTATTTCTGAATACACAGAGCCGAACAAATGTCAAACCCCGTGGTTTTTGGGAATACTTGCGGCTCGCCCAAGGACTTTTCCACCTTAATTTATGGATTTTACCAAAGTTGTAATCCTCATATTTACTATTCTTACGTAAATCCGTTATTGCAAATGAGGATTAACGTTTGTTTGTTTTTGGTTTGTATTTACTATTTTGTTTTATCCAACTCACAAGAATATATCGGTTAATTTAATTAAAATTATTAAAATAAGAATAGATTAAAATATCCCTATTCATTTTTGAGGAGTTTATATTGCATCTCAATTTGTCTGATGTATCTTATAGTATGTTTTTATGGTATTGTTTATTATTGTATTGTATCTTTGTAAATTACATCTCAAATTGTCTGGGGTTACGTTCAGGTCACTGTTACGTTCTGCCTCTGCATACGTAACATAAAATTAAACTAATCCAATGTTTATCAGTTGGATAATTATTATAATCAGTTATAATTATTGACCCTAATAATTATTTCAATTAATTACACTTTTTATTTAAGATTTTGGTTGTGATGAGAAACTCCCAGTAGTGACACTTTTTCGATTCAACCAAAAGCTTAGATAAAAATTATAACGAAATAAAACATAACGCTTTTCTTTTATAATAAAACAGCATTATTTTTAGTAATTTAAAGGTTCTATTTTATGTCAGATAGCATATTTTTTAAGAACAAAATTGGCTATACAAATAACTAATTCTTTGTGCGTGTTAGAGAATGTATTAAAAGAGTATCAAAACAATTACATTGCACTTCTTCTGAAGTTCATTACTTCCTCTTAAATAAAAAACAAAGATAGTATTTTTGAATTGTCTTTATTTCAGTCCATTTTTAGTTTTTTGTTATGAATAACGTATTTAAAAAAATATTATTATACGAATAAGTGGTCAAATTTGATGTGTTTATAATAGATTACCAGTCTTTAATTCGTTAAAATTGTATTCTTAATTTATTACGCAATTATCTTACTTAAGTGTTGGTTTAATTATTTTATCTCCAGTTCAGATTTAATTTTTTAACGAGGCAATTTGATAGTTAATGAATTAATTGTCCTTGCGTGTTTGTAAATTGCGAAACCGATCATATTAGCGAGAATAGCTGCAATCAAAAAATTAATGAGGATAGTCGTTGAAATTTGAAATCTTCGGTCATACAATTTTGTCAGAACACGTCTAATGTGTTCGATAACCTTTTTTAAAAAAAGGATAAAACGCAACTCTCCGCCTCTACCTTTCCAGCATCCATTTAATTCCTCTCTAGCCAATTTTAACTCGATCGTCACGATTGGATCAAGAGTCGGGACGGAATTTCGAATCAAGGCCGGATGAACAACACGAATCGCACATGTGCACCGGCTCTTTTGTCTTTGCAAATTTCTTTTATTTTGTTCGGATTTACAGACGGAATCCAATTAATATCCAATTCAAAATCACGTAGTGCATTCCTCGAGTGAGTAAAATAAAAAATAACCAAATAGAAAAATGTATATTAATTGTTACAAGAAAGGAAATATAATTAGCAAAGAACACTAATTTATCAATAAATCCATTGTACTGTATAACCAGGAATAATTAATATTTTATCAACTTAATTTTCTTATATGGTTAATAATTATAATAATATGGTCCTTAATAAAATCTTATTTTCACTCACAACTGACCACCTAAGAAACTTTCTCACAATTTTTTCTTTAGATCAATGCATTCTCCTACACGAAGACATGGTTGCTTTCTGGTGTTTGAGAGAGGGTAATAATTTGAAGCTAAATAACAATAAGCGCGAGGTCTTAAAATTTATTGGTCACATCATTGAGGGGGTCAGTTTGATTTCGGCCCTACTTTTAAAAAGAACTGAATTTTTTAAATATTAAGGAAGATCTCAAAGCAAGAAATGAGTTTTCTCTATTGGAAAAGATAGTTCTTCCCACAGAAGTAAACTTAAGTAAAGTGCTGTGAGTAGAACAGTTCAAAGAAACCGTTTAAAAACTTGAGCTTCGTAAAAAGACTTTAATAAATCCTCTACCAATCACTGGGACGCAATCATTTGTGCTAGCACTGTTTGGCCACTCGGATCAAACAGCGGGATAGCACATGTTTGAAAGGGTTCAAAATCGAACTTATCCATATTTGCATGACCTATACATATTTTGGGCTGGCAAAGTACAAAGCGGTTTTCTGTACAGAACCGTTCTCTGTCCATCTTCAATCTTCCAAGTGTTGAGCGCGCCCATCGGCCTCTTCCTTCGGTTTCGAGGTGATTCTACCAGTCAGAGCCATTTAGAGCTGGTATTGTTTTCCCCCGCGATCAGTTTTTATTTAACTCATATCTGCATCAGTGCGTTTCCTTATTTAGCCACGATGCATATTCTTCCATGCTTTTCTTCTTCAGTTGAATCAAGAGACTTCGTTATTTTTCCCTTTTACCATATACCACGACGACTGGGAGGTTCCTTCGGTTTTGGTTGCCCAGTGCTCGGCGGCTTGTTTGACCTTTTTTGTGCGGATGTGGACGTCACGTTCCACATCCCCATTCATCTCTCAAATATTCAAGGATCTTGCGTTAGATTTCCAGTCGGCCTTACGAAGGTTATGTCTGACCGCGGGGACTGAAAGCGTCTTTTGACTGCAGGTTTTTATGATAATCGGTACGTGATCGCTATGATATCCGTCATTTTTTCATGTGAGGCTAGCGGCAAGGGACGGAGAGGCGAACTCACGATTAAAGCTCTGAACCTCCCTGTATAAATACTTATGTACGTGGGATATCCATTATTAAGTAGCACTATACCGTAATCTTTTACATCTTCTGCTCACCCCTGGACTCTGTCGTTTCCGACCCCCGCTTGGTATTGTGGGAATTGAAATGTCCTAATAACAAGTATGGACGGGATAGTTGATCTATTAGTCTTCTTATTTCTATATGGTGCCACCTTCGATCCGGGAGGTAGATATTGCATAAGACTATTTCTAATGGAGTTTTCATTTTCATTGCGATCGTATTTCAACTTTTAACGTAAATTTTTCGTTTGAATGTAGTCCACTCCACTATGTGCCGTTCCATAGGATTCGGACTGGCCTACTCTGCGTACGCAGATGAAATTTCTTCCCCGGTTGAAGTTGAGTTTCCTGTAGCGCCATTATCATATTTAGTTTATAATCATTCGTTGTAATTTTCAATATATTAAGGCTTTGGTTGAGATAAAAAAGTCAGCGTCATGAGCGGGATTCGAACCCACGACCTTCGGCTAAATACGGCGCTGCTCTACCACTTGACCTATCGTGTCTTCGATACACTCGGACCCTAACTCCCTATCTCAACCCGACCTTTTGAATTTTCCCTACTATTTGCCATTTTTCGAAAAAAAATGCCATTCCTTGTAATCCTTCATTTTTATTATTTAACCCTTTCATGTTCCAGTGCAAAATGTTTTCGTTTTTAATATTATTAAGTATAAACTGTTATAACTGACTAGTAGTCTCCTTGGACATGACATTGCTGCTTTTTCCGTTTGTTGAGGTGGCTGGCGGAGTTTTCCCTTAGTCCACCCTTTCCTTTTTCTATTTATCCTCATGTCTCCTCTATTTATTTTTCTTCCGACTCGGGCCCTGCTTCTCCCTTCTCCTATTCCTCATGTTTTTTGGCTCCGGATCTACCAGGAGGTATTTGCTGGAGGAAAGGAGAGACACCCCGTTCTTAGATGGAGGAGGGACGCCAGTGGAGATGAATTTTAATGGAGATAGCTCTGTGTGAACGGCCATCCCCATAGTCATTTTTTTTTCGCCGTTCGTGTAAAATTAATGTATAATTTGGACTATACGACCTTCGCTATGAAATCCACTACTACCCTATTATTTGTTTAATCAGAGCCTTACCTACGACTACCAACTATTTTATAATGTTAATTTTTATAGATTGGACGAATTCTTCAAGGAGAACTTTGCAAATGAATGAAATATTAAAAAAGCATTTTATGATTTTTTTAAATATCGTGGCTCAACTTTTTTTTTTATCAATTATCAGATACAAAAAATTTCGTCGCAAAATAATGAAAACAATTTACCTACTTTGAGGGGTATAATTTATTTGTCAAGGACTCGGGAACCACCAATGGTCATGATTTTTGTTTGTAACACAAGAAACCAAGTTTATTTTACAAACAAAAAAGACATATTATATACTTCTTTAGCACATATTTGTTAAGCGTGTATATTTATCTATGGTTGTTGTTTCCATGTATTCAACAAACATCATAGCAACATCGGGACGTTAGCGACTGTTAAATATTAAATTACATACTTTAATTTAAAGTGTATAATTGATTTAACTTGTATAAATTATTTATATTTATGGTAACAATGTATAAACCCAACTGCTTTGCTTTTGCCTTTTTAACGAATTGATAGATGGTATGGTTCAACAATATTCAAAAGACAATTTGCTTGGAATATACGTTGTGCAATTTACACTGCCCGTTAAAAAAACCGACCACCTGGTTTTTGCACGAAAAAATGGCCAACTTTGAAAACGAACATTTTCTTAGCCTTTTAAGTCACAGCCCTCCACTAGGTCTCACTTTTTTTGAAAATTTTACACTGAATAAGATGGCTTCTTTAAATATTTTCTGAGGTTCAGTCATTCATAAGTAAATTAAAAAATTCGGTAATGTTAATTTTTGCACTTTTTACGAAAATTTCAAATTGAGCTGTGGAGCCAGGAAATCGTCTCCCGTCGTTGCATTCCCTTTATAAATCGATAGGAAATTTTAATAAAATTTCAATTGCTCATCTTACACTTTGCCCGATTTCTCAGCAGTTTTCGAGTCATTCACGAATTTTGCGCACAAAAACAATTTTTTCACGCTCATGGGAAAAAACCGATCAATTACTCATCATTTTCAAGAATGCATAAATTTTGAACAGTCATGTTTTCGCAAATTGTACGCTCTACAACTTTTGCTCTGAGGACTTTTGGAAAAACTGAATAGGGAAGCGACAATATTTACTTTTTCTTAGTTTGACAATTGGGATGCTGAATCCTGCTGTCCATTGTTTCCTTTATCAAAAAAAAAACAACTTTTCCTTCCCATTTCGCAGGTGTTGTGGCAGTTTGGCTTCGAATAACGTATTGAAACTATAGTTTAAGTATGTTAAAATCGGAAGGGAAAGTGAACGGTTTGTTCCACCACGTTTTTTTGACCCAAAATTCGAAAATAACTCCAAAACGATTGAAAAATCGGGAAATTGGAAGGTGACCAATTGAAAACTTATTTAAATTTCCTATCGATTGCTACAGGCCGTCCCTCCAGGACGATTTCCCGGCTTCACAGGACAATTTGAAGTTTTCCTAAAAAGTGCAAAAATTAACATATTACCGAGCCATCATGTTTACCGTAATATTTTCTAAAAAATGAGACCTAGCGCACATCTGTGACAAATGGGTGAGAAAATTGGCATTTTCAAAGTTTGCTATTTTTTCGTGCAAAAACCACGTGGTCGGTTTTATTGATTGGAAGCGTAATTTCAATTTGTGCATATCTGCATGCTCATTATTTTTTTATCCATTTTTTGTTCCTGTAAAAATTCACAAACCTTAAATATCTAGACGGGATTCTTCCCTACTTGCTCTTTCACAAGGGTAGGACTGGGTTCAGGAGTAAAGAAGGACGCGAAAATTGAAACAAAGATTTCCACCCTTTGATCACCTCGTTTTTCTGAAGAAACCGGAATCTTCCAGGTTTCCAGGTGGTCTTATCACATCGGTCTTATCTGTTCCATCACCGAAGTTAAGCTCCAGGTCCAACACGCACTTTTTAAACCTAGACCTAATCAAACTCATTCTTAAATATTTTTACCTATTCCTATCATATCTATCCATGTATCAATTTTTCTATCTTTGTGTATCTTCTTTCTTTTTCAGCTTCCACTCTTTCTTTATACGTTTATACTTCAAATTGAGCTGAGGAGCCAGGAAATCATTTCAATTGTTCCCGAATTTTTGAATGTACTGATGAATGACTGATGCTAGGAAAACATTTTTTTAAAAAGCCATCTTGTTTAGCGTAAGTTTCTAAAAAATTCGACCTAGCACAGGTCTCTGACTTAAAAAGCTAAGAAAATATGCATTTTCAAAGTAGGCCATTCCTGCAAAATCCAGGCAGTCGGGGTTTTTATTTTTGGTTTTTTTTTATGGGCACTGTGCTATTAAACATGTTGGCCTTGCTTTAGGGATAAATTTAGTGCGCTGTTTTTTTAGTACATGCGTGATAACGCAGAAACTATAAATAAATTAATAACGTTATCTTGTGCGAAACGCATGGGAACGGAAGGAATTCCTGGATTTGACTTGGTCTAAAGGGAAAAAGAGTCAACCGTCCTTGACCTCCGTATGAATGAATTAACGAGTTTGTATTGTTCTTTCTTTACCACAGTCGGAAAAATCCGACTTCTTCCAGGTGCCTTTTGAAAAAATATTGAACAGGACAGTCAATAGAAGTTTAAAGTTCCTTCTCATGTTCGCCCGTAAGGTTAGGCAAACAATAGGTTGTTACTAATCGGATGTATTCCAGTTCACAGTAGACTTCCTAGTTCCTGGAGCCCTGAGAAATGCTGAAACCTTACTCCGAGGATTTCGCGATAGTTTTTTTCCTTTTCATAACATTTTGCGTTTCTCTACAGAAAATTGCACGATTGGCAATCATCCGAAGCTTCAACGTGAAATAAAACAGAAAAGATTTTAGACCTTGGCCGGCCGTGGACATTGAAAATCAAGGTCCCTCCAATTCAACCGGTGGAAGGAGGTTCCAATTCCCCCAGAACAACAAAGTAGTGGAGTGAAATGTAGGATATGAATCGCGTAATAATAGTTTCCGTCCTCATTTTGTGTAATTTGAGCCAGGAGTGTAATTTGGATACGTGGCGTTCATAAAAAAAACTAAAAGATCCAACCACAGCAGAAAAAAGATAAGATTCGAGAAACCAAAAGTTAGAAATAAGCAAACCTAGCCAAGAATATTTTTATATTAACACACATGTTTAGCAGTCGTAAGTGACCTTATTAATTATTTCAATTAATTGTACCTTTAATCTAAGGTCTTGGTTGAGATGAAAAAGTCAGTATTACGAGCGGGATTCGAACACACCCAGCCGAAGTTCGTGATAGTTGTGTCATAGATAACCTTAAAAATTGGTTAAATCGACAAAAAACTCTTCATAAAATCAGACAGACAAGCGGCCCTGAATGTATTACAACGTAACTTAAAAACGTCACATCCAAAATATTCAACGGATGCATCGAAACACCCAACCGATGTTCGTGATAGTTGGTTGTGTCATAGATAACCTTAAAAATTGGTTAAATCGACAAGAAAATCTTCATGAAATCAGACAGCCAAGCGGCCCTGAATACATTACAACGTAACTTAAAAACGTCACATCCAAAATATTCAACGAATGCATTGAAACACCCAGCCGATGTTCGTGATAGTTGGTTGTGTCATAGATAACCTTAAAAATTGGTTAAATCGACAAAAAAATCTTCATAAAATCAGACAGCCAAGCGGCCCTGAATGCATTACAACGTAACTTAAAAACGTCACATCCAAAATATTCAAGAATGCATCGAACCTTTCCAAAACGGTGGTACCTCTTGGGTGGGTATAAAGGTTATGGGTAATAAACACGCAGACAAACTGGTGAGAGGACCTACACGACTATATGTCTAGAACCTTCATTGCGATAACCAGGACAAACACAGAATCGTCCATCCACAACAAAAGAAAGGAAAAAATGGACGAATTCCAGGCACAATACAGACAGTTAACTGATAGTTAAAGACACATCAAAATTGTCCACCACAGTACTACAAACTCAGAAATTCATGGGTGTAATACAGCTTTGTACCGGTCACTGACATCTGAGAAAATAACTTGATAACTCACGATGATACCTTCATTTGTCAGTTATGCAATGAGTAGGAAGAAACTGCCACCCTTATCACTTTCGAATTCGAAGAAATTATTCGAAAGAGGGTATCAAAAAAAATATGAAGACATAGGGTATCAAGAAGATCTACTTCTTAAATGAAAGATTCAATTAAACGGAACTAAAGAAATAGGAAAAGTACAATAAGCCTGGCTGTAGTGCTTGGGGAATACGAAATCCCGCTTACTGAGCATACCTTCATCATCAAGGGCTACTCTCGTCTCATCGGGGAATAGTGACACACAGTGCTACTGCACAATAAAACGTAAGTGATAGTTGTGTCATAGATAACCTTAAAAATTGGTTAAATCGACAAAAAAATCTTCATAAGATCAGACAGCCAAGCGGCCCTGAATGCATTACAACGTAACTTAAAAACGTCACATCCAAAATATTCAACGAATGCATCGAAACACCCAGCCAAAGTTCGTGATAGCTGTGTCATAGATAACCTTAAATATAGCTTGCTACCGGTCACTGACATCTGAGAAAATACCTTGACCACTCACGGTGATACCGTCATTTGTAAGTTATGCAATGAGTAGGAAGAAACTGCCACCCTTATCACTTTCATCATTCCTTCATCATCAAGGGCTACTCTCGTCTCATCGGGGAATAGTGACACACAGTGCTACTGCACAATAAAAAGTAAAATGTGAATTAATGAGTCACTGGCATCTGCGAAAACATCAATACAAGGTGGGTTCAATGATGACCCCATTTATAGGTTATGAAATGAGGGAACTGAACTGCCACCCTTAACACCTAATCAAAACGCAATGGCGTCCATAATCTAGGATATCATGAAGACCTATTGAAAAGAATTCCAGCCATGACAGTCACTGCTCTAATAAGAACACTAAGAGAACGATTCAGGTGAATTAAGTTCAACTAAGGAATTAGGAAAAGTAAAATATGCCATTCTGCAATAGTTGGGAAGTACAAAACCTCTTCCTAGCATTCCATCAACATCATCAAGGGATACTATCGCCTGAATATGTGCATAGGACATTCTTCCATTCCTTTATAATTCACTATCGTTGTTAAAAATCTTAGTCTCTGTCGACGATGTTTTGTGGTGAGAAGAATGACTTTCACGTGTCTTCTTGATCTAAGGTTTGATTCCCATTGTCTTCTTCCAAGACTTTAAGACTGATATCCCCCGAAAACTAGTGATCAAGTTAATGCTAGAAGCTGTTGAATTGCTCGTCCGGTTTGCTTCCATTGTAATAAAAGGGTCATAAAATATCATAATTTCAGCACTATCTTATGAATTCTTATAGCAAAAAAAAGGAGAAAATATTCGTATTTCAATTTAAAACCATTTTTTTAAATTTTTTTTGTATAATGAATATATACAACCATTTTTGAGCAAAATAATTATTACATGGTTAACTTTATGTACAACACTTATTTTCTCTTGTTATATTTTTATTTTTGCACTGCACAAAAATTTATACAGTTTATTGTATGTTGTTGGTATATGAGGAAAGCAGAATTTCGTAGTTTATATCTTCTCCTATGATGCTTCTTCTACTTTGTATGTTTTGCATCTCATTATGATGTGCTGAAGATCTTCTACAGAACCACACACGTGGCATTGAGGTGACCCCTTTTTTCCTATCTTATTGAGAGAGTAGCCACATAGCCCATGATTCGTCAGCATTATATTTATGGTCGTGGTCTCCGCCCTGCCATAGTGATCTCCATGGTGCCAAGGCTCTCGTCCTACTAAGGGGAAAATTCTCTTAAAAAAATTGGTGTGCTCCTGCTGATGAATACGCCTATTGCCAGTCCATGAGAAGAGTCAAATGTAGGGATCTTTTTACGTCTTTTTTCGGAACTGGTATGACCAATGTGAGTCCAGACTCCGTTGCTTTTTTGGCTAATTTGTCGGCTATTTTATTACTCTTATTATTTTATCCCCATTTGCGCTTGTATCCACACTAATGAAACTTCCAGCTCATCCGACTGTATTTCTTTGATACACTGGAGAATTCTCATTACTAAATGCTCCGTAATAAAACCCTACGCGTTCCCTTTTAATTTTTCCACTACGCTTTTACTATCTGAGCAGACCACCGTGTGCCTAATTTGTTTTTGTTTCGCATATTCTAGTGCCTTTAATATTGCGACCAATTCTGCAGAGTTCATTGAAAGATTTTCTGGCAGTCTAAACATTGGTTTCAGATTTGCTATGGGGTCGTAAAAAGCACAACCAACTCCCTTAGTAGTTACCGAACCATCCGTGAATGTGTAGTGTCCGTTTGGAAAACTGGCCTTTAATTCGGATCAGCACAGTTGGTTTGCAATGCTAAATGGGTGTTGGCTATATTTGTTGCAAAATTTAACATCGGGACTTTTCAAATTTGCAATATATTCCGCTTGAAATGCAGGCAGAATACTGTTTTTCTCCACCTTCGCTTGTATTGGTGCCGTAAATACCTCAGCTAACAAAGGCATTGACTTTTTTTTCCAGTATTTTTGAGTTAAAGTGAGGAGAGTTAAGGTGGATATTTTACTAACCAGGTCTGATTTTCTCAGGTTGGTCAGAAGCCTTCCCGCCAAAAGTTTGCGTCGTAGATTCAGGGGGGGTTCATTTGATAACACCCTCATCTCATCCACTGGGGTACTTGGCAACACTCCTAAGCATAACCGAAGGGCCTTATTTTGGACAATATCCAGTTTATTGTCGTTTTGGGTGCTTCTCCAAAGAAAATGGAGCCAAAGTCGAGAACTAATTTTAATTGTTAAGCAATAATGAAATCCGTTTGTTCCTTAGGCCTAAATTATTTTATATTATTGTCAAACTTTAGTAGAAAAGAATGTCAATGAGATTAATGATTTGTTGATTATTAAAAAGAAATTTAAATTCACTAATTTCGTGGTCCGCTTGACGAATTAATATATTACAATTAATTAAGGTTTTTAGTTGAGATAAAAAAGTCAATGGCACGAGCTGGTTTCGAACCCACGATCTTCGGCTAGATACGCCGCTGCTCTACCACTTGAGCTATCGTGACCTCGATCCACTCGTACACCAACTTCCCATCTCAACCGCACCCTTTGAATTTTCCCTCCTCTTTGCCATTTTTCAAATGTCGTGTAATCGGATTGGATTCTCGTGTGCCGATTGCGATTGCGTGCCATTGGCTTTTTTTATCTCAACTAAAAACCTTAATTAATTGTAATTAAAAATAAATCAAAATGTTATTAATATTTAACAATATACATGATTTATTTATTGATTACAATCAGCATAGTTATTGACATGTAAATAAACCATTCAGGATATAAAAACCTGCTGACTTTTCGAAAAACAAATCTAAACACATTTGAAGAAACCGTTTATAAAACAACTTAATTAGGTGAAATGTGTCATAAGTTTTATTTATTATTTGGCATGGATCACTTTCTCTGGGTTAAACAACAAAACCGAAAAGGGAATCGATTTCATTTAAGAATGTGAAATTTGACCACCATACTCACCTGAATTATTTATTAATTCATGAGTTGTGTATCGATAATGTTTTAATATTTAAGAATTGAATAGTTTATCGACTGCCAAATACAAACAAGGTTATTGAAAATGGTGTGTCTAAAATAACGCGAATTATCCACCCGTCCGTTAATGACAATCGTCCGCCAGTCGTATGAATTTTTATAATTAGGTAAACAAAAGGTAAAAGCGACATTGATATTGAAAACGAACAATGAAGAATGGGTCTTCGCAATGTCGTACAATTTCCCACGGCCTTCGACTAATGGTGATCACGAAAAAGGCACAAACAATTGACAATATATTCCAAATATGCAGTCAAAAACACAAAAACAGACAATCGTATTTGTTTATTTCAAACTATATGCATTTTTATCGTATGCATATACAACATTCTTATTTTTAATGCATGTAAACCTAATTAAACCAAACCAGAAATTAATGATTTTTAATCAAAATTATTTAATTTTGATTGTTTGAAAGAAACTTTACCAAATTTAGTTAACGCGAACTACTTCTTCTGCCTTGCATAGGTCCTTAAGACTGTAGGCATCGAGTGAATAAGTGATCTTACTTCGTTTTCTGAAACAGAATCCATTCTTCAACAAAAGCGATTTGAAGTCGGTTGGAGGGGTAAACGATGTCTAACCCATCTCTCCATCATGTACGATAAGTGTTCTATGGGTTTCAAGTTAGGAGAATCCTTACTTCTTCCATTACCTGGACCTGAATTGATCTATTGTGCTCCCCTGATATTTACAACTCAATGGCCAGCTTCAGGTTATTAACCATCCTCCGCAGCTTTGCCTGCGGTTTCTAGGTTTGAAGGCGGAGAATTTTCAGCAGATTTCTCGTTGGAAAACCCTCCAAATTGATGTCACTTAATCAATATTTTACTATTTTTGACTATTTTTTAATTAATTATTCTTTTCGTGTAAAGTCTTGGTCGAGATAAAAAGCCTTTCGAATTTTCCCTCTTTTTTGCTATTTTTGGTGTCCGAGTGGATCGAGGTCACGATAGCTCAAGTGGTAGAGCAGCGGCATATCTAGCCGAAGATCGTGGGTTCGAATCCCGTTCGTGCCATTGACATTTTTATCTCAACTAAAAATCTTAATTAATTGTAATATATTAATTGGTCAAGCGGACCACGAAATTAGTGAATTTAATGATTAAAAATGAAGTATACTTCACTAAAGATCTCCATGGCCATTTCATTTGTCGTCGAGAATCCAACCCGATTATACATTTGAAAAATGGCAAAAAGGAGGGAAAATTCAAAAGGTGCGGTTCAGATGGGAAGTTGGTGTCCGAGTGGGTCGAGGTCACGATAGCTCAAGTGGTAGAGTAGCGGAGTATCTAGCCGAAGATCGTGGGTTCGAATCCCGCTCGTGCCATTGACTTTTTTATCTCAACTAAAAACCTTAATTAATTGTAACATTTAAAAAATTATGTGGAGCATTATGTTCGTATGATGGAAAAAATTCCATGCTGAACAATGCGAAGCAGGACGATGATGTCTGCTTATGATTGACAGTCGTCACTTAAATAATCATTATCTTATCAATTCACGATTTAAAAGTTCAAAGAATGAAAGAATTATATATTTAGAGACTGGGAGTATCATCAATGATCATCTATTTTTCTCCTGACGATAGTAATTATAATTCATCGAGTAAAAAGTTTGATACACCGGGAAAAGTCTATTTTTTAATTTCCATTTAAATAATTTGATATATTTGGACATACTTTTTTATTAAGAGCAGAAAGAATTAATTAATGTTAAAAACTTTACCTTACAACAGACTATTAATGTTAGGAAAATCTATCAAAAAAATGTCTAATTGTTTAAAAACACTATTTTGAAGAAACGAATGGGTATTTCTTCAAACAGCCTAAGATGTAAAGAATAACAAACGATACATTAACATGTAACAGAGAAAAAATTTATCTTTATACGATCGTAGATTTTCCCTGATCCCTGTAATGATAATTTCTAGTTTGGCATGGTAATCTATAGTGGAGAATGCAAGGACAAGAAAAAGGAATATACAATTATCGTATTCCTTCTACCTTTTTTTCCCCTGATTTCACCTTCTCACCACTGCGACTACATCTTTCATATCGGAATTAGATTACAATGTAAAAACAAACAAATTAGTAACATTCTCGTCGTATGAGTGATGATTATTTTTGAAATAATAATCATGAAAATGGTTTGCCTCAGAAGAACAATGGAAACCCTTTAGCACGTTTTGTATTACTATTAATTATTGCATAAAAAAATATATTTACATTTGTCATTACTTCTTTAAAAACAAAATTAGCATATTGCAAATTGAAAGCATGAAAATGTAACCTTATCCAGGTAGGCGAAGAATCTGGGCATAACACTACACCAAAGCTCACTTAGAATAGTCATATAGATAAATGTACAAAATATAGATAAAACAATACAAAAGGAAATGGCCGTAACAAATACGGGCCGAAGATTTTATAGTTGGGGTATAAATGCAAAAATAGCTTACGGAGCAAAATTATGGCCTATACAGCAACGGTAAGGCCCTGATCACATTGAATGATCACCTTGCAACGGCAGCCAAAAACTGTGGAAAAGAAGACACAAAACGAATATAAAAAATTTCGATGATTGTCAGGTCTAAACATCACTGGGCCATGCATTGCACTCAAATTTCACAATGGAAGTGACCCTGGAATTTTTTACATACACGAACGTGCAGACAGGCACAAATTAGACCTAAATTTGACATAAGAGAAAGCCAGCATAAAATCCCACAATGAAATGGTTAGAACAATTTCTGAAAAAATAATTTTGACAGAACCCTCAAACCTCTTATTATGAAGAAGAAGAATGCTGCAAAAATGTCAGACGAAAAAAAAGAATTATAGAAAATTTTGACAGGCCATTCCAAATAAAAATAACAAGAGATCTTTAAAAGGATAAAAAGCCTGAAACAGGGGCCGTATTATGTTACATTGATGGATCTAGCATAGAACATTGATTAACTGGAGTCAAAAGCCCATATTTTGACCAAGCGAAACCTTTCCCTAGACACCTCTAACTTTCCCAAGCTGAGATCCATGCATGGGAGCTCGGTACACAAGAAGTACTTAAAATAGAACTGAAAGGTGAACATATACATTCTCTTGTCGTTAGACTCCTCCACTTTCAACTCAAAGGTGGGCTGAGAGTGCGAATCAGATAAATCTTATGTGGGTTCCAGGAGACATGGGGATTGAAAACGACGGTCAATCTTAGCAACTAGCAGAAACATGAGCAGACCTTACCATTACCGCAAATTGGCATGCCACAAGCATGCTAAAAGCACGACTGAACAAACACACCAAAATAATCAAATGTACATCTCTCTTAAGAAAGATAAGAAGCTTTAATTGGGATCATTACCATCTAAAAAATGGATTAGGCTATTTTTCAAATTCAAAAGGTAGGGTTGAGATGGGAAGGTAGTGTCCGAGTGGATCGAGGTCACGATAGCTCAAGTGGTAGAGCAGCGGCGTATCTAGCCGAAGATCGTGGGTTCGAATCCCGCTCGTGACACTAACTTTTTTATCTCAACTAAAAAACCTTAATTAATTGAAAGATATTATTTTGTAGAATGTAACGATATACTGAATTAATATCAAGCTAAGTTTAGAAATGGATATAGGATAATAGTTTTAATCTATTAAACATAATCACAATTAAAATGCAGTTAAAAAGGAGAAACTTATCTTGTTTTTTGTCGATTTTCGTGCCACGTTAGATTCCCCAACCAGTATGTTTTCCACTCGGATCGCAATGTCATTTAACATTGAGGTTCTTAAGGGTGCGCACCTAGCCTTCCGGCCTTATCACACGTTTACATTCTCAAGTTAGGAGCGACTCACCTCCGCGCACGGAAAATCTGCTTCTTCCACAACACATCATCCTGCAGCATGCTGCCGACATGTCGACTTCTCCCGTTTGCCCCTTCCGAGGGGGTGGGTTAACATAGTGTCCTTAACCAGTGCCGCGCGTAAAGGGATACTCAAAAAGTGGTCGAAATCCATCGACCAAGTCTTCCACGGACTTCCTAGATAGAGACGAAAACTCTATCTCCCTGGGTGTAGGGGCTCCGCTAGCGAAGAAACCGGAGTAGAGGAGACCATGCCCTCGGTGAAGGAAGCCCAGACGGCCACGACCGAATCACATCATTTCAAGGGTATCTTGGAAAGTTACATCCCTGTCTGAGTAGCCGAAAATCTCGTCGATCTCCTCCAAACATTTCTCCTGCAAATTGTATTTTGTTCAGTTTGTCAAGTAATAATTTAACGTATTTAGTGTACCCTTTTGTATAACAAATTACTTATTTTATTCACCAATAAATAGAATAATGAGAGAAGGAAATAAGATAACTATATCAACCAAATATTGATTTTTTTTCATCTAAAAATTTAAATATATTTAAACATAAATTAAAGGCAATACTTTTATAGATTGTTTTGAAATAAATATAATTACAATTAATTAAGGTTTTTAGTTGAGATAAAAAAGTCAATGGCACGAGCGGGATTCGAACCGACGATCTTCGGATAGATACGCCGCTGCTCTACCACATGAGCTATCGTGACCTCGATCCACTCGGACACTAACTTCCCATCTCAACCCCACCTTTTGAATTTTCCCTCTTTTTTGCCATTTTTCAAATGTCGTGTAATCGGATTGGATTCTCGACGACAAATGAAATGCCCACGGAGAGCTTTAGTGAAGTCTACTTCATTTTAAATCACTAAATTCACTAATTTCGTGGTCCGCTTGACCAATTAATATATTACAATTAATTAAGGTTTTTTAGTTGAGATAAAAATTCGAGCCATTGAATTTTTTATCTCAACTAAAAAACCTTAATTATTTTAACATAAAATGTTTCAATTTAAAAACTTCACTCGTGTTATCGGTCTATTGTGTTTTACAAGAAATCTCTAATAACCAGTTTAACAGTCTGAAATGATCATTATAAGCCAGGAAGCCAGAATTTTCCAGTGATTTACTTCCATGAGGATTTTGAAGTTAATTATTTAAAAAATTCACTAATTTCGTGGTCCACCAATTAATATATTACAATTAATTAAGGTTTTTAGTTGAGGTAAAAAAGTCAATGGCACGAGCGGGATTCGAACCCCCGATCTTCGGCTAGATATGCCGCTGCTCTACCACACACTAACTTCCCATCTCAACCCCACCTTTTGGAATTTTCCTTCCTTTTTGCCATTTTTCAAATGTCGTGTAATCGGATTGAATTCAAATGTCGTCGAGAATCCAATCCGATTACACAACATTTGAAAAATGGCAAAAAGGAGGGAAAATTCAAAAGGTGCGGTTGAGATGGGAAGTTGGTGTCCGAGTGGATCGAGGTCACGATAGCTCAAGTGGTAAGTAGGCCGTCCACTGGAGTCGTTTTCGGCCGAACTTGCTCGGCCGTTGCACGGCCGAATAGGGCCGGATGATCCAAAAGCGAAGAAACGAATGAGCACGCGTCCATTAGAACCAATTCGTTCGGTCGTGTTGGGCCGTGTACGGCCGAAGCACTTTCCGATCCAAATAAAGTTGGATTTTACAGTCCTATTCGGCCGAATGGTTACTTCGACTTCAACTGTCAACCACGTGACATCAAACGCTCACCATTGTTTAACACCGTTCTTTGCTTTTTGCTTACCTTTTCGTTTAGTTTTCTTTCGATGGATTGCGAAAAATAGATAAGTGCGGTTGCGGAGCAGGCTCTTGGGACATGCGTGATCCACTCTGTCAGAGAGATGTCCAGCGTAAGCTGTGGTCAAGGATAGCTTTAGAAATGGAACTTCTAATATTTTTGTTTATTTCTTTCATTCCATTTGTATGTAAACTAAGAATTTTCGAGCAGCAACAAATCTTCTGCATCCATTTGTGCTGTGTCGTGAACTGACGAAAGTCGGCTACAGTGGACGACGGCGTTCGGCTATATTGCCGGTCATCCGTTTGGTCAAATAGTTCGGCTGTTCGACGGCCGTCGTCGTTCGGTTCCAATGGACGAGCAGCCGTAGAGCAGCGGCGCATCTAGATCGTGGGTTCGAATCCCGCTCGTGCCATTGACTTTTTTATCTCAACTAAAAAAACCTTAATTAATTGTAATAAATTAATTGGTCAAGCGGACCACGAAATTAGTGAATTTAATTCATTAATTATTTGAATGATAGCAATATTACGTGCTGCAATCATACAATTACAGAAAATTTTTAATTAAATAATTCAACTTATAGTTAGGAACTTATATTATTATTTGTATTTTTAAATTTTGTTTTTTAAACACATCTGTGTCAACACTCCTACAGACGGACATAGTCCATGTAGTTTGTACTTGTAATAATTTGTACCCTCAAAAAATGTTTTGTGTTGGGCATATTATTAAAATGCATTTATTTTTATTATTATTATTATTAACTTAGAATTTATGTTGAACAATTAGCTCTAGTGGAAAAACAGTTTTGTTGGCGCTGATAAAATTCTGATGAAATTCGCATAAATTCGGTCAGCGTCTTGCCTCGCCCTGCTTATAACCTTTACGATCTTATTTAACAACGATTTCCGATCAGTTGCATTGTATTTTGTCTAAAAACACTCCCCACGTAGAAATTCGAAAAGAAAGTTGTTAAAGCGATGGAATTTGGTGGGTAATACTAATTTAATTTTTGTATATCATTTTATGACTTTTTTATTAAATATAAAACGTAAAGCTTTGTATAATATGCTTGGCAACATAAATACAATAATGTTTTATACAATGATAATTTATTGAAGGTTTTTGATCAGGATTTATTCGATAACAGGTTAGGTCGAAATCAGATTAACCCAAAGTTCATTTCTTCTACGAGTGACCTTAGAAAGGTCATCAGTACCGAAGATGCCGATGACTCCTTTTATTCCAGCCCACTCGACGTTGCGGGAATTTCCAAAATAAATTTATTTCGGTTCTCCGCGTATGTAATGCAGTTCAGTTTCCTGGAAGTGGGTGTGTCACGTAGGAAATCCGTTGTAGGAATGCTTCCTGAAAACTGCCAGGCCTCACGGGGTGGGTGGGTGGATGGAGAAGGTCGCCCGGTTGGAGTGCCAATGCCAAGGTAAAACACATCAAAACGACTAGAACGGCAAGAAGAAAGTAGTAGCAATTCTTCTCTCTCTTTTTCATTTAAATTCCACTTTTCGCATTACCATAATAACATGTTGAAATTCACTATGTCCCCAAACTGATAGACACCACATATCATTAAATTCAATCGCTATTGTAATTTTGAAAAAAAAAAACATTCCTATGAATAATGGAAACAAACTGGGAAAAATAGTTGAAATTTTTCTTTTATAACAAGGCTAAATAATTTTTATACGAATCGATGTTTCAAACGGAAAGGCTTCCATTTACATGTTCCTCGTTTTTGCAAAACGGGAATTTGTCGTTTTGTTGTATAATAAAAAGTCACTCGGCATTTTTTTTCAACAGATGAACCTTGAATTCAAATGTTGTCCAGCTTGAAAAATCACTTAAGAAATCATTATTGACAACGCAATTAAAAAACAACAACAATCCGAATAAGGGCAGATTATCTAAAAATAACGATTATTTAATCTTTTGAATTAATTAATTTGAATATGCATTTGTGATATGATTATAAAATGTTTAAGCAATTGATTTTTTTTTTAGTAAGTGTGATTGAGGTGAAAAATTAGTACCTCGGTGTACGCTCCGGATGTCGTTGGTTTGAGCCCTGCTCGTGACTCTAATTTTAAATAAAAATATTATCGATTATTTAAAAATAAAAATACTTTGGGCCAACAAAAACTTCATTTCAGTTAATTAATCTTTATGTAAGGTATTGGTTGAAATGAAAAAGTTAGTGTCACGAGCGGGATTCGAACTCACGACGTTCGGCTCAATACGCCTCTGTTTTACCACTTGAGCTATCGTGACTTCGATCCACTTTTCATTTCAACCAATACCTTACATAAAGATTAATTAATTGAAAGAAGTTATTTGGTCAATCGGAAATGGATTTAAAAACTTTACTTTTTTCAATTAATTAAGGTTTTTACTTGAAATAAAAAAGTCAGTGTCACGAGCGGGATTCGAACCCACGTCCTTTCGAATATCGTGAAAAATGGCAAAAAGGAGGGAAAATTCAAAAAGATGGGGTTGAGATGGGGCGTTAATGCCCGAGGGGATCGAAGTCACGATAGCTCAAGTGGTAGAGGAGCGGCGTATCTAGCCGAAGATCGTGGGTTCGAATCCCGCTCGTGACACTGACTTTTTATCTCAACTAAAAACCTTAATTAATTGAATGATACTAATTCGTCAAGCGGACCACGAAAAATAGTGAATTTATTTTTTTTAATTATATATAAAATTATACTATACCGTGACTCACATAATTGATCAAATGTTTGCAGTACTAACAAAAAATCATACTAATTAATAGTACCACTTGATCCATTTTGTGAGTTTCAATCCAACAGTTAACGATTAACTACCAAAATCAATTCAACATTGGTAACAATTAAAAATTCTTATAGCGTCTAAATCAGTGAGTAAGAAACAATTTTAATTTTTGTTGACAATTTTGAATTTTGAATGATTTTACAGTGAAACAATTCTGGATGAGCTTCAAAAGCGTCCAACCGTACTATGAGTAAAAAATATGCTCAGTAGAGACTAACATTTGAAAAATGGATGCAACCCATGTGAAAGGGATTGAAAAAAAAAAATCAGGTCGTAAGCCAAAACTCTCAGTTCAGTGCCTTCAAGCGCAGTATTATTCCTTCAATTCGTTGAAGCGAAGTTGATAATGGCGTTCAAATACAACGTAAGCACTGGCACTTTGATAAAATAGACGTGAGAGCTGAAGAAGTTCCTAGTGTCTTGAGAGAAGCTGGCTTGCGAGGAAGGGCAAAAATTAGAAAACCACTATTAACAGACAGGCATAAAAAACTATGATTACCCTTCCCAAAAAAATATGTCCACTACACAAAAAATGATTGGGTCTGACGAAACCAAAATTAATAGATTTGTATCTGATGGCAAAGAGTGGATGTGGAAAGGGCGAAATGAAAAAATTAAATGCAAGACATTATAAATTTAGTGTAGAAATATAATGCTTCATGAAAAAATGGGAATTTCGTTGACAAAATAAAAGGGAGAATGTCTGCAGTGGACAAAAACATAGGCTTAACGATAATAGGTTTAATTGGTTGTAATGCCAAAACAATCTCCAGATTTATACCCTACAGAAGAGAATCTCTGGGTCCAGCTGAAGAGATCTGTCACTTATGTTAATGCTTGACAACATGCAGCAATTGTGGGAAAATGTTGTGACCAAGTGGAATCAAATAACACCACGACAATGTGAAAAGTTGATACAAAGTATTAACAACTCTTAAACTCATAATATTGATTAAATGATTTTTTTTTATTTGTTGTTCTTCTTTAAATAAGAAAAAATTAATGTGTACATTTTTTGTACTTTTTGTTAATTCTACTTCAATCTTAGCAACAATGGAGTTGCAATTCAACAGATATAAAATGATTAAAAAAATGTGATCTATCGTTAAGCAATTTGATCAATTTAGTTTGTCACCATGTTTAACTTTTAATTATTATACGTTTATATTATATATANTGTATATGCAGGGTGAGTCATTTTTTGACGCACCATTGGAAAATCAACGCGGGTGCGTTTAAATCTGACTCGAGGCTTATTTCCTTTGATTAATACGTTAATAAAAGAATGTGAGTCAATTTTCGGTGCACCATTGGAAAATCAACGTTGGTGCGTTTAAATCTGACTCAAGGCCCATTTCTTTTGATTTTAACATTAAAAAAAGGAAGTGAGTCAATTTTCGGTGCACCATAGGAAAATCAACGTTGGTGCGTCTAATTATGACTCGGCACATTTTATTTTGTTAGTCTCGTACCAAAAAATAGGCGAGTCACTTTTTGACGCACCATTCGTTACAAATTAATTTTAGCAGGTTGGAAGGAAAATAAACAAAACCAATATTATTAAAACATTATTCAAACACAATGTAAAAATTAAAAAACAATTCTTCACAAATTAATTTGATTAAGGTTTAAAAGTATTTTTTTCTGGTAAAGTAAAAAAATTAAATAAATATCACAATCTACTTTTTTCTGGTAAAGTAAAAAAATTAAATAAATGTAACAATCTCCTTTGTTAGCAAATCAAAAATGTTCAAAATCATTATAATAATTGTTCGAACAGACCGATGATCGGACGAAAAAAATACTCTTAAACCTTAATCAGATTAAGTTGTGAAGAATTTTTTTTTTAAATTTTTACATTGTGTTTGAATAATGTTTTAATAATATTGGTTTTGTTTATTTTCCTTCCAACCTACAAAACTAATTTGTAACGAGTGGTGCGTCGAAAAGTGACTCGCCTATTTTTTGGTACGAGACTAACAAAATAAAATGCCGAGTCATAATTAGACGCACCAACCTTGATTTTCCTACGGTGCACCGAAAATTGACTCACTTTCTTTTATTAACGTATTAATCAAAGGAAATAAGCCTCGAGTCAGATTTAAACGCACCCGCGTTGATTGTCCAATGGTGCGTCAAAAAATGACTCACCCGCATATGTAACAAATTTTGACTAAGCAACTATAATTTCTAATTTAAAAAGCCAACAAATCTGAATGAACATCGATTCACAATTTTCAAAGCTATCCAACAGTCAAAATTGAACCCCGAAACGTGTTATAACTTGATAGAATTTTTGATTTATTGAATACCGCAAAATGTACACTACTAAAGTAATGTTGAGTGTTCAGGACATTTATCTCTTTATATTTTAAAAAAGTTTATTTCACTTAAGAAAAATGTTGGATTCGTTCCTGCCAAAAGAAAAAGCATTTCAATTAACTTTTTTAAATATGGGTTGTTTTGCATGAATTTCAACGTTATTACTTGTTTAAAAAAATATTTACGGATGCCAATGCTTTGAACTACCGTGCAGTTTATAGGGTTCTAAAAAAAATTTCGAATAAATCATTGGAGTCGTTTCGTAATTACAACTATTTTGGTGGTTTAAAAGAAATATTTTAAAAATTACAATTAAACAACGTGAAAAACTTGAGAGAAAAACTAAGGGAAACTAGTTTTACCCTCAAATGTGCACTTTCAAAAAGTCTATCGTTTTGGATATGTATATGTAAACGTAAGAGCTAAAAATAAAAAAAAAAAAAAAAAATAATAATAATAATAAAAAAAGACTTCGATCGAGACTTTCAGTGGCCCTAAACCATTGTAAATTAGTTGTAAACAACTAGTAAAGAAAAGTTCGATTTGTTAATTCTTTACAAAAAGGTAAGTAATTTAAATTGTGCCATTTTTACCGGTCGTTTGGGCCAAGGTCTGTCTCACGAGTTACGGCTTCTTGCTGTGCCATCAGCATTGACAAATAAAACAAAACAAATAGTTTAGTTTGAAATGTTGGAAGGAAAAAATATGCCATGTTTAAAATTATTTGTATAATTCATTAAAAATTTAGCCATTTTGTAAAATAACTGTATTTCTCCATCTCCAAGGAGTGCACGTGTAAATTAAAAACATGGCGTTATTTTTTTAAAGAAAAAAATCACCAGCTATGTAAATCAGCTGTTCGCATTCTTTTAAATTTAAATGTTGCTTAAGGAAATCTTAAGAAAAAATGATTACCACGAGTGTACATTTTTTAATATAAAATTAACATGTCTAATTAAAATAAAAATCTTCACAATTTATGAAATATTTTTAGCTGAAAACGTATTTACAATATAAGAATCAAACGTCCAATTTTCTTTTGGATAGGGGTAAAATTTCGTCAACCTGATTGTTACAATTTACCGTCTTTGAGCCATGATTCATGATTTTTAATTTCAAAAGCGAATCAAATTTTTTTCGTAATTCTTATGTAAGCAATTTAACTTTAATTAATTGAAAGATATTAATTGGTCCTTGATAAATAATTTCCTGGAAAAATTGAGCGTGCCCCCTTCATCGACACCAGTTTTTTTCAGCAAAATGCAAAATATTTGGGCCTTCCGGAAGGGCAATCCAAAAGGGTTGGTATGCCACTGGAAGCTAATTCAATGGAGAACTTTTGAGGAAACTTGCAAAGCTCTAGGACTTTGTACTTATTAACAGTTACCAATCCAACATTTTCAAAAAATTCCAAACATTTTTGTTTTTTCTGAATTTTTCGCGCAGAATTTTTTCATCGATTCCGCAATGTAAATGGTTTTCGTACAGCAAATTTAACGTGGCACATACCAGAATTTTAACAGTCCGTAATTCTTATGTTTATAAGCAATTTAGTAGACCTAAGTCAAAAAATTAAAAAAAAAAATAAAATTACTTCTTTACCGTTGAGATTTTGACAGGGGTTCACAGGAAGTTTTTGTTGCATATGGTAAGTGACACACTCTCACTTCCTGAAATTTTCGACACTGATCACCAGTCACCCGTAAATAAAAATAAAAAATTATTTGCTTTATGACATTGGCGTATATATAGCTGAGTTTGCATCTGTTCTGTTAATGCTGTAATGTAAACCATTTCTGGAAAGTAGCGTTTGTATTTTTTTTTTCAGTGTTTGGTATTTGTATTTTTTCGAAGTCCAAGTTGTCTTGTTTATCAAAGTGGTGTGGTCCAAATGCTTTGGGATTAGATTTTGGTGTTTTACAGTCATAAATGTGTTGTATTTTACGTTTTTCCAGATATTGCTATGTAATTCCAATGTATGTAGCTGGACAGTTCATACAATTAATTTTATAAATTACATTTATAAATTAAAGAAAAATTAAAAGCAAGTTAAGCTGGTTTTGTCAAGATACATGAATTGTGGCAAAGAAAAAAAGTTTGATTCACTTAATTTTTTTCTTTACCACAATTCATATATCTTGACAAAACCAGCTTAACTTGCTTTTAATTTTTCTTTTGAAAAAATATAATATTAATTATAATCTAATAACTTATCAATGAAGTTTAAGTTATTTATATGTTGGCAAGCACTCCTGACAAACTTATTCAACCTATTTGCAATAACAAAATAAATAATTGCTGTGATTGATTGATGACATTGATTTATTCTAAGTGGTATATTAACATGGTCTTTAAGACAAATTGCAACCCTGGAACTTGACAGACCTGAAATAAAGGGAAAGTAATAGTCATGTATTCAAAGCTGTTAGAATGGTTTTAAACTTTTTTTTATGGTTAAAATTTTAAATATATATTTCCTCTTGATTCAATAATCTATAATCTGAATCCAGAATTAACTTTACTTTTAAATACTAAAGGTATTAAGTTTAAGTAATTTTGGAACGTGCTGTTTAAAAAAAAAAATACTACAATTGCAGGGTTTTACACAAAGTTTGTTTCGTATTTCCCAAACAACTAAAAAGTTTATTGCCTACAAAGTGATTTACCGCATATATTGATTCGCCTATTGAATTTAAATGAATATGAATACGAAATCAACCACGAATGTAAACTAATACCTTTGTCGGTTTTTCCCGTTCTGGTGAATGAATAGATAAGTTCTTTTAAAACCCGTCATTAAATGTGTTTGTGATCTTCCTCCGGAAATTGTTCGGTTTTTCTGAAAAACGTTCTAAACACTGTTAAAACAGTCTACTTGTTTTTGAACGGTTTGGTTTTTCCCATTTGGTCGAAACACGCTATATTGTTGACTAATGGACAGCACCGACTGCGATTGCATACCGAAATGGTGAAACTACTCACTTCATCCTTCTTCAGAGAAAAAGTAAAGACAATCTTATCTGGAAAATTTATATTTTAATAGTTCATGTAACCTCTGATGAGGATGAAAATAAGTGCAATAATTTGTTGAAGTAGTGAGAAGCGATCAGGAATGAAGTATTTTAGATTTACAGTTTTTTTCATATATTTGCGGATGCTTCGACCTTTAGTTGGGTCATCTCCAGTCCCTGAATGAATTACAAACATATGTTGAGTGGAAAAAATGCAATACATATATAAATAATATAAGGTTTTGAACTAAGTATTCCATACTTATATAAAGTCTTTCAATTAATTAAGGTTTTTAGTTGAGATAAAAAAGTCAGTGTCACGAGCTTTAGTGAAGATATACTTCATTTTAAACTTCAATTCAACTTCAAATTCAATTTTTTATCTCAACTAAAAACCTTAATTAATTGGAAGATAATAATTGGTCAAGCGGACCACGAAACTAGTGAATTTAATAAGTTTAAAACGAAGTATATCTTCACTAAAGCTCTCCGTGGCGCCGAGAAACAAATAGTTTACACGACATTTGAAAAATGGCAAATAGGAGGGAAAATTCAAAAGGTGGGGTTGAGATGGGAAGTTAGTGTCCGAGTGGATCGAGGTCACGAGAGCTCAAGTGGTAGAGCAGCGGCGTATCTAGCAGAAGATCGTGGGTTCGAATCCCGTTCGTGACACTGACTTTTTTATATCAACTAAAAACTTTAATTAATTGATAGATATTAATTGGTCAAGCGGACCACGAAACTAGTGAACTTATATAAAGTGTAATGTTCTTCTTATAGTATCAGATTTGTTTCGTGTGAAATTGTGAAACATGAATTTGTATTCTGCTGTTTTTATATGATTGTGATAGTGTGGGGAACGTGTTAAATCTGGAAAATTTGATCATAGGCAGTTTTATTTGACTCAGAGGAAGTGGAAAAGTGGGATTTCCTGGACTGAATTTGTGATTCGGGGTTTATGCAATGGGGACAGTTACAAATATTGAAAAGGAAGTTAATTATTATGGACTATAACGAAGGAAAGGGAGATATAAAAGTAAAGTTTTATACACAAGGTGACTGGCGATAAGTGTCGAAAATTTCAGATGTTTCTACTCACCATATGCAACCAAAAACTTCCTATAAACAAACCCCTGTCCAAATCTCAACTGTAAAGAAGTAATTTCAGATTTTGGGTTTTTTTTAATTGTTCGACTTAGGGAAGGCAAACTTATTGAATTTAACAACAATGAACTGATACGAAACTCAAGACCCAGCCGAATTTCCTGAAAAAATTGAGCGTGCCCCCTTCAACGACACCAGTTTTTTTCAGCAAAATGCAAAATATTTGGGCCTTCCGGAAGCGCAAATCAAAAGGGTTGGTATGCCACTGGAAGCTAATTCAATGGAGAACTTTTGAGGGAATTTTCTCCAGGATTTTGTACTTATTAACAATTACCAATCCAACATTTTCAAAAAATTCCAAACATTTTTGTTTTTCTGAATATTTCGCGCAGAATTTTTTCATCAAATCCGCAATGTAAATAGGTTTTCCTACAGCAAATTTAACGTTCTTTCAGGTGGCACAAACCAGAATTTTAACAGTCCGTAATTCTTATGTTTATAAGCCATTTATTGGACCTAAGTCAAAAAATTATAAAAAAAAAAAAAAACACCTGAAATTCTTCTTTACCGTTGAGAATTTGACAGGGGTTTATAGGAAGTTTTTGTTGCATATGGTAAGTAGAAACACCTCCTGAAATTTTCGACATTGATCACCAGTCACCCGGATATAAAAATAAAAAATATTTGCTTTATGACGTTGGCGTAGATATGACTGTTTGCATGTATCTGTTCTGTTAATGCTGTAATGTAAATCATTTCTGGAAAATTGCGTTTGTATTTTTTTTTTTTTTTCAGTGTTTGGTATTTATATTTTTTCGAAGTCCAAGTTGTCTTGTTTATCAAAGTGGTGTGGGCCAAATGCTTTGGGATTAGGTTTTGGTGTTTTACCATCATAAATGTGTTGTATTTTACGTTTTTCCAGATATTGTTATGTAATTCCAATGTATGTAGCTGAACAGTTCATACAATTAATTTTATAAATTACATTTATAAATTAAAGAAAAATTAAAAGCAAGTTAAGCTGGTTTTATCAAGATACATGAATTGTGGCAAAGAAAAAAAATTTGATTAACTTAATTTTTTTTATTTGCCACAATTCATGTATCTTGATAAAACCAGCTTAACTTGCTTTTAATTTTTCTTTTGAAAAAATGTAATATTAATTAAAACCTAATAACTTATCAATGAAGTTTAAGTTATTTAAAAGTTGGCAAGCACTCCTGACAAACTTATTCAACCTATTTGCAATAACAAAATAAATAATTGCTGTGATTGATTGATGACATTGATTTATTCTAAGTGGTTTTGGTGTTTTACAGTCATAAATGTGTTGTATTTTACGTTTTTCCATATATTGCTATGTAATTTCAATGTATGTAGCTGGACAGTTCATACAATTAATTTTATAAATTACATCGGATTTGTAGTCTGTTGTTGTGGATCTTGACTTTGGACAAAACGATGTTTTGTGATTTTTGAAGGATTTTTAAAGTGGCCTTAGGGGAGAAATGTAGTTAATTTGTGTGACAATGTATGGACGAATGGAAAAGGCATATATGTTGGTTGTGAATAATTTATGAATCCTTTCACCAAAAAAATATTCAAAAATACAAAAAAATATTGGTTGAAGACGTTTAAGGATATGAAGAAAAAGAATATCACGAGAGGTTTCCAAATATAATAGTTTTGGCTTACAAGGGGACGGCCAGGTTGTGTGGATTTGGGCCGAAGTGTGTACTTTGGAAGTATGTGTGTGAGAGAAAACGAAAAGGAGAGAGAGAAGAGAAAGAGAGAGAGTGAGAAAGAAAGAGGGAGGGAGAGATCTGCACTTTTCTTCACTTCTCAAATGACATTACGGATTATTTTGATAAGATTGTAAGATTAAAGATGATACATTCTAAGACCCAATAAATTGTACAAATTCACTTTTCCACATCCAAAATGTAATTGTTATATGTAAACCATGTTTGTAAATCCCAGGCCCTGAAGATGATCTCAATAAAGACCGAAACGTTGGCACGATAAAGAAAATGTTTTTCTGAAACCTACATCACACCAGACCGCACGATTTCTAAATAAATATCGATTAACGGTCACTAATCACCACACACTAAGACCCAATATTTATTGGTTTCTAAAAAAAATATTTACATTGAGTATAAGTAATATAGTTAGTGGTTAGTGGTAATTTGTGGTCTTTATGAAAAATCAAGGCTGATTTGTAAAAGTACCCAATTAAAACGTACGTTTAATTTATTACGCTTACAATTTACAATTGGACTTTCAACAAATTGGTCGGAAGGAACTACGACCGTGTTCGAATCCAACCCCGGGGCTAAAACAGGTCCCGAATCGTGCCGCAAAATTTATTTTGCAAGATAAAGTCGCCGAATCGTGGTCGGTCCCACCTTGAAAGGCGAACCAATATAAATAAAGCCGGCGATTGTTCAGACCTATCGGCCAACTCAAGTACATCTATTAAGTTTCAATACCATCCTGGATATTTCATTAACGTGTGAATTAAAATCAGCCTTTTTCTTCAATGAAAATCGATGAGGCCTCATAAACTAAACTGCCGAATTAATCCTGAAGGACCATCAAATTAAACAATTAGCTATTAATTGATTTATTATTGAATGTAAAGTCCTCAAGGGTTCATGTAATTTTATCTAGAAAAAATCATCTGAAACATTCATTCGTGTTGTAATTAAACAATGGGATTTTTAACGTTGTTCAATAATTGATTCACTAACACGTTCTGATATCTCTTTAGAACAATTTAATTATTGCAAAGCGATTGGACGGTCTTGCGTTATTAGAGTGATTTACACGGTGCTGGAAAAAACGAAATAATTGACACTGATCACTTAATCTGGTCAAGGTGAGTCGCAACTCAACCGACCTGACAACGTGTGTAAGGATGATCTGGAGTCGCTTGATGAGGACGAGGTGCATAACCCCACAAAAACGCCATCCGTAAATGACAGCCTATCTGGTGAGGAGCTAAAGGAAGCGATTTTTCGATGGAAAAAAGTTTCTGGTCAAAGAGATTTACGACAAGCATGGAACAAAACCGTACTTTGCCTCATCCGTAAAAATGGTGATCGCGATTGTGAAATCTACGGTGGTTTATCTTCTTCCAACTGCTTATAAGATATTTTTTAAGTCTTGTATGGTTGTTGAGTATACCCTGGGAAAGTACCAGAGTGGATTCTGGCCGGGGAAAGCCAGGACCGAACAAATATTTTCCTCACGCATGAAAAGCAGGTACCAGAGGAGAATAACAAAGTTGTGGCTTTATAAAACGTTAATACGCCCTTATCGCTTAAACTATTTCGAATCTAGACAAAACATCTTAATCGTTGAAAGAAAAATTCTTCGTCGTATTTTTGGTCATGTTTGGGGATAGGGATAAAAGAGGCGGCCACAAGGCATACTGCACCTCGACCTGAATTGATCTATCGTGCGCCCCTGTTTTTTTATATAACTCTCTGGCCAGCTTCAGGTTATTAACCAGCCTCCACAACTTTGCCAGCGGTTCCTTGGTGTAGACCAACCATCCCTAAACTTGCTTGTGGGTTGTCTTGTCCTAGTTGCAAGAAAGTGCACCTACATAGACCTTCACAGAAACATAAAATGTGTTCTGAGGTCTCCTCCTCTTCCTGGCAGTATCTGCACGGTGTTTCTTCTGTCTGTACTCCTATCCGGAGCATGTGCTTTCTTAAGTGGCGGTCAGGAGACAGAGTTGGAAAATCAGTACTTATAAGTACAAAGTACAAAGTACGAGTACAGTACTTAAAAAATAGTTGCAATACTGTACTTGGAATTGAAATAGAGTGAATAAGTTCAAGTACAAGTACATATAATTGAAATTACAAGTACAAGTCTATGTACTTGTACTTGTTTACTCAGGGTGCAATTACATGCACTTCAAGACTTGTACTTGTGGTTAGTAATTGTACTTTAAGTACAACGAGTACTTTCTTTCTTTGGAACTTTACCAGTGTGATGGATTTGTAGATATTGCGCAAAAACTGTTTTTGCGGGGTTTTTGCCTATATTTAGTCACATTTTGTTTGGATTATTTTGAAAGACATAAACTGCCCGCTGTTATACCCGTACTTAACAATCTGTGAATTAATAGCTTGAATTTGAATTCGCATTCACCTTTTGAACCGACCATGTGGAAATACAGTATCAATAAAGACATATTATATTGAGTTGATTACAGATAATTACATTATAGAAACACAATACCATAAAACCATATCAACTCCACTTGGTCTTAATATTTATAAAGTAGTGATTAGGTTCTGCAATGTTCAAAGGGAGAAAAAACCCATAAGAAAGTTAATATTGGAGATGAGGGAATCGTCTGAAATTTTTATCTTTGAATATTTTACTAATGATATTTGTCTGTGTATTTGTTTGTGTACACGAGTATCTTAACGTAAGAGTTCGAGTTTTATTTCATTTGTTTCATTTAATATATAGGATTTGATTATTTATTACTAGTGTATTTAAAGAATCTTTAAACTTATGATGTTTTTAATTTATAATATAATTTTAGTTCTAAACTAGAAAACCATCTCAATGAGATCTCTTAAGACTTTAAATGTATAAGACTCATGCATTGAATTTTTATATTTGTTAAGGGAATAGGTAGTAATTGTAAAAATGTATACAATGTCTGTATAAATATTTGGTATGAGATTACTTAATTACTTTACCGACTTCGGTAAAGGCAATTTGAATAGGAAAGGATTGATTGTGAGTGAGAAAAGAATAAAATTGAATGAATAAAGCTATACGGTAAAATTGTTTGGGAAAAATTATTATAAGTGTAATTCAAATTGCGTTATTAATAATTTACAATGACAGCAGTTTCAACTACAACTACTTGTAAGGAAGTACAAGTACAAGTTTAAGTACAAGTAATTGTACTCAGGAACACACAAGTACAGGTACAAGTACTTATAATTGTATTCAATGTTCACAAGTACAAACACAAGTACTTGTACTTGTACTACCAGTGTCAAGTATTTTACTTGTACTTGTTCTCGCTGGAAGTCAAATTGCAAGTACGTGTAAAAATACTTGTACTTGCAATTACTTTTGAAGAACTTGAGACTTTAAATAACTTCGTTGTCCCGCCCTTTCTTTCACTGATGTTCCTGAAATAATACATTCACACATTTACTCAAATACTTGAAGGAAGTACTTAAGTTCAATTGTACTTAGGTTCTCACAACTCTGTCAGGAGTCCAACCAGAATCCTGGTTCGATTGCGGTTGCCTTCCAGTAATTCTTTTGTAAGATTTGCGGATGGTTCTTATATGAATCTCTTTGCGTGCCTTGTTCGCGTGTATTGTTCCACAAGGTTTTGGACTCATTAAGGATCCATTCTGAATTTTCTTTTGTGGCAGTCTGCTAAGCCGCAGGCTCACTTTTTGGCCAACATGTCAACCTTTTCGTCGCCTCTATGACCCGTATGTCCAGGGAGGGAAAGTGTCCACATATGCAGTGGGACTCGGGACTAGGAAAGAGTCAATAAACAAACTGCTGCGAATTTTTAACAGGAAGGCAGGTTTGAACACAAAGGATTGGGAACTCGTTGCCTACAACAGAGAACCCCACAAAGGCCATGGGACTTACCTATATTGGGAAGTACCAGAAGTGGATGCCAAAAAACTTCTGCAAAATCCAACGATGACACTGGAGTTGAACCGCATCAGGGTCTCCATACCCTCTCTACCAGAGACAATGGAGATTGATAAGGACCTCCCTCCACTGACAAAGGACGATGGAAGAGAACTTTTATCTAACAGTTATTTTGTAAAATCCTTTTCCGTATTACTTTTAACGAGGTACTCGTTTTATGTTATAACCGTTTGGCCTTTGCTTTTAACTTCAATGATTAAGGATATTGGATACTTGAATTTAAAACAATCGGAAATTACCTCGCAGTATCACGCCGTTCTACCGGAATCTTTATTTTTTAATTTAGAGCAAAGGACACGCCGTTTGCCCCTTCTATATCGTACCCGGTCGATGATATCGCACCGACCAAGGGGTTAAACGAAGCAAGGATAGATTTTTCAATTTGTGCATTAGCTGTATTTTATTACAGGGACAACGGGTCAATTCCAACCGAAGCCCTAAGGACGGGACTTAAAGGCCTTTTTCAATGACCTTTGAAAATGTAACTTTCTTCCTCTCGGCGTTAAATACGTTCAATGTCATTATGTTGAAATATTTCAAATGATACAACGTTCTATTTATAAACTGTGAATTTACATAGCGATTATAATCGGATTTGTGGGCGGCAGGTATTTTTTTGTAAATAATAATTTGAAGTACATTACAAATACCTTCAAGTAGGTAAGAAGTAACAATGAGCAAGGTAATATATACAAAATTAAAAACAAGAGTGGAGAAAATACCCATTGATATTACTCCAATGGTTCTAAATTGTCTATTATTGTCTGTTTAATTGATACTAGTGTCATTATCACTTTCACTATCATCACCATCACTTCCTAGGAGATCACGCGGCCATTGTCTCTTCAGTCGGCGGGGAGGGTTCGGGGGGACTCGTAGGCATGCGAGGTTTCTGATGTGCTGATTAACGGTAGTTGGGAGGTTTTTATGAAATTTACGATAACAGGCATGGATTTCTCTTGAACGAAAGGGATATGTATGTCTGTATGTAGTTAGGTTCGATACATAAAATGGAGCATCTAGTATTTTTCCTAGTATTAAGGACTGAGCTGTTTGAATACGGTGGATGTCGGAATGTTTGGCTGAACCCCACACTTCCAGTAAGTCCATACTGGTTTAACTATGGTGTTGTAAAGGAGCCTTTTATTTTTGAGAGGTAAATTAGAACATTTGTCAAGATGTCGTGCTCTATGTCGTGTCATAACCACCTGATGTTTCAGTCGTGTGTGAGGATTAAACGTCGGGCATTTGTCGATGTACAGTCCGAGGTACCGAACCTTGTCCGCAGTTGGAAGGTGAATATTATTTAAGAAAACAGGGGGGAGATCTCTTACTGAGAATGAAGGTAATGGGTGGATTTGTCTGTGTTATATTTCATCCTTTTCTTTCACACCAAGACTCTAGTAGTACGAGGTGTTGTTGGAGGTTTCGAGTGGAAATGACAAGGTCGAAGTTGCTAGAGGTATCGTCGTAGGTTTGCTGTATCGTCTACAAATATGAATGTGGTGGTTTCGGGATGTAATGACAGCTGTGGTGTAGTGTGGGGAGGAGCACCAGCATGGACAGGGAAATATGCAGAAAGGGAATGGCCTTCGATGACTTGTAAGAATCGGTCAGTGATGTATATATATATATATATTATGCAGGGTGGGCGACCAAGACCCGAGGGGTTAAATGCCTGAGTAGACCCGTACCCCATCCCTAAAAGGTCCGGGACTTGGTCAGCTCACGTGTCCTGCATAAACCTCTTAGTTTTGTTCACAAACCCCAAGATTTTGGACCATTTAATCTCGGGGAGTGATTTGGTGATGACCTCTCCTTCAAATATTTCAAATCTAGACGTAGCATACATAACACACTCTGCGAGGTAGTGCCTTGCCCTTTCTTATTTTATTTCGCAAAAACGGCAAAAGGGTTCTGACAGAATACCCATTACGGAGAGGTGTCTTCTCAGTGGGCAATGGCCCGTCAGGGTACCTATCAGCCTCCTAATTCCCTTCCTTGAGTTAGAGAATAGCCATTTCGATTCTGCTGGTTTGATTACCTTAACAAACTCCTTCGATTGCCTGTGTCCGGGGGACAGATTCCATTCCATAAGGAATTGTTTCCTGCCCCAGTGGTTGATACTCTCTTTCGCTGTGCTCATAGAGTGAGGTAATCCCGGTTGTGGTCAAACAAACGCAGTATTAAAACCTTCTTTGGCCAGGCTATCCGCCTTTTCATTGCCATAGTGTCCTTTATGTGCTGGTATCCAAATAAGGATTACCTTGTCCTCAAACCTGGTAGAGATCCTATTGATAAAATCTACTGTTTCCTCCACCAGTCGTGAGGTTGACAAATCTTTTTGTAGTGACCTAAGACTAGCCTGACTGTCAGCAAAAATTCTAATATATTTTCCCTTAATTTTATTTTCCATAAGTGTTCTGCAACACACATTAATGGCCCAGATTTCCGCCTGAAAAACTGAGGTGTTATTACCAAGTTGGGAGGAGATGCTGATTCCTAATTTTGGTATGTATATTCCTGCACCACTCTTCCTACCTTTGATAAGTGACTACCTGAAAGTGCGTTTTCCCCGAAGAAATTTTAATCTTTTTATCACTAACGCTTAATAATTGGTCGTTAGCCTTCCTCAGTAGTTGTGAGATTTTCGAGTGACCTATGTTATTGCACTTTTGATTCCATCTGCCCTCGCGAATTAATCTGTAGCAGCTGATTAGTGCTCAGACCTTGACCTCAATGTGAAGAGGGCGGTCAGTGATGTACCTATGCTATATGAGATAGTAGGTGGATGCAAGGATTCCCTTGAGCATCAACACCAGGTCCGGGTGCCGAACTGTAACGAAAAGTACTGTCCACCATCTCAACGGAGGAGGAAATAATGTCTACCACGCGGTGGCACTGATGGACAGTTGAGTGACGGTTGCGAAAACCAAATTGATGGTCTGGGATTATGTAGATTATATTTAGAACTGGAAGAATTCTTTTCAGTAGGAGGCAGATGAATGTGAACTGCTGATAGAAGCGTATTGTGATGATTTTTTTTTTCAATATCAATTTTGATTTTAATACTGGGTGTACATTAACTTTTCAATACTAGAAAGATTTATTTTTATACAAACACCAATATTAACAATATTAAAATTCCCCGCTTCTCTACATAGACGGGCTTTAACTTTTACCATGTAAATAATACGTATAAAAAACACGTGCGTATTAACATAAAAATCTGAAAAATGAATAATACATATTCGAATATTCAAACAGTATTAATGAGTGCAGGTCAGACAATAATTTCAGGCTGTGAAAATATAATTTCTGTAGCTGATTAAAAATTTTTAACTTGAAGAGATTATTTTACAAGCATTACTCATATTTATTCAGAAATCGTGAGATGCGGTCTGGTGTGATGTAGGTTTCAGAAAAACATTTTCTTTATCGTGCCAACGTTTCGATCTTTATTGAGATCATCTTCAGGGCCTGGGATTTACAAACATTGTTTAAATTTAACAAATACATGTAGGATGTGGAAAAAAGTGAATTTATACAATACAAAAAAATATATTTTTTAAATTCAATCAAAGTATTTCTTCTCACTCAAAGTGTTTGTTTTCTGCGTAAATACTAAATACTAAACACTTTGAGTGAGTAGAAATACTTTCATTGAATTTAAAAAATATATTTTTTTGCATTGTATAAATTCACTTTTTTCCACATCCTACATGTAGTTGTTAAATTTAAACAATGTTTGTAAATCCCAGGCCCTGAAGATGATCTCAATAAAGATCGAAACTTTGGCACGATATAGAAAATGTTTTTCTAAAACCTACATCACACCAGACCGCATCTCACGATTTCCGAATAATCATCGACTAACGGTCACTAATCACCACACAATACTCATATTTTTATACTGTACACATTTTTTAAAATTTGAGGACAAAGGGATCCAGGTAAATGAATATAAATATTTGGGAGTGGCTTTACACCCAAACTTTATTGGACTAAACATTTGGCTATGAAAGCATCCACTGCAAAATCGCTTCATACAGAACTTGGCCGTCACTAATGTCAAATGATGTCGTTCCAATCAAAGTGAAATTCAGTTTATTTGACGCTGTTTGCCGTTCCAGCCATTGTAATGTCTGCCAGGATTGGGGGTGGCAACAGTTTGAATCAATTGAAAAAGTTTTTTGTTTGGAAATTATTTTCTCTGTCTTTAACTACTAACAAGGGCCGACCAGGTTGGTGGGATATTGGACACGTATCCGCAATTTCCTGTGAATAGATATTGGTTTAGCCATTTTTATTTATTTATTTTTTTTTTTGAAAGTTGAAATTTTGGCTGATGTATATTTTTATTTCGCCGTTCTACTTGCTCAAATCTACTATGTGAATATATCATTTTACAGCATTTTTTATGCAGATTGCATTACAAACATAGTAAAAGCTATCAAAGTTTATCAATAATCAAAAAATATCTAAAAAGCAAATATTTTTCAAGTAAACTAGGTCATAAAGTTTATATGAAAAAGTTATATGAAATTTCGTTTTAGCATCTCTAGAGGCCCCTAAATAAAAATTTTCCACTTTTTCTCTCTCCCGCTTTATCCATCGCTTTCTATACATTTATCTTTCTGTAGATATATTTACTTCTATCGATTTCAAACTCCATCTGACCTAAAAAATCGGAGGCATTTAGAAGATAAAAATTATGATTTTAAAAAAAATTATTCGAGGTTGTTTTGGGGAGAATACTATTTATTTATTTTTATTTTTTTTAATAAGGGTTCGCAACAGCAGAGATCATATAACCTCAGGGTGCCGGTGTTCTTGAAAAAAAGCCCATTTGTAAGTATGTCGGGTTCGAATGCAGGGCCGCTGGATTCGAACCCGGGACCTTTACCTTACAGTGATGAGCGCCGTGTCAAAGACTAAACCTTGCGGCCACCGACGCACCCGTGAGAATACTATTACAAATTTTTTTTCTTGCTAAGCTATTTTCACATTTTTTGCTAAGCCATTCTGTTGAAAAATGATTATGTATTGCATTTCACTTTTCACATTTACTATCCCACCTGTAAGTTACCAAATATGATACGTCATAAAATAATATTTTTACATAATTCATCAAAATATGTAAGCCTGAATATTATGTTAATATACGTTAATGTTTTTATATTATCACGTTTATGTTTATATATAAATTATAACCCAAGTTAGATGTAAGAGATGGCCAAGAGACCTTATTCTGCGTGGCCAAATAAAGTGCTATCAATCAATCAATCTCAATATGTTTTTTCTCTTTCTTCTTTTTATTCCCTTCTTTAACTTTCTCCCTTTCTTTTGAACATATTTTTTTCTTTTTCTTCTTTTTTATCCTCTTTTTAATTCTTTCTCACTTACAGACTAACTCTCTCTCTCTTCCTCTTTCTCTCCCCCTCCTTCTCTCTCTTTCTTTCTTTCTCTCTCTCCCTCTATCTCTCCCTCTCTCTTTCTCTATTTATCTATCTACCTATCTATTTATCTTTCTCTCTATCTATCTCTACCTCTATCTATCCCTATCTCTACATATCTAAAAGTAAAAATTTATAGGCATTAACACAATAAGATAATCAATATCATCGCATGTTCTCTCAAATAAGAAAAATTATTCTAAATAATCAATAATAACCTCAACAAGTATTGATAAAAATTCTTTTATTTCTAATATTTATTTTATTACATTTTTTGGTTTACCAGGGGTGGTTTTTAGAGGTATTTTCTCTATTTTGAGGCTTATAATTTTTTTAAACTAGAAACAGATTGTTTTTGTTTTTTTCTAAGGGATTTTTCTATTTCTTGCCAACTGTTGAACCATAGTAGGGTATAACTCTTAGTTTTGGTAAATAATATTTTTCTGTCCTTTTCTGTATAAAACATAGATAGATTATAGATATATGGTATTAATTTTGCGCAATAAAAAGTGTAAATCGTAATAGAAAGCAGAACTGGGACAGTCCCAAAAAATTTTGAAACGAGAACGTCCTTATATCCTTCCGGGCCGACTATCCATTATCATAATGTTTTTTTTCATACGATTTGCATACATTGTAGCTTCGGTTAAACTATGACCCAGGAGGGAAAGGAGGGAACGATGTTATAAATTTAACATTAAACGAGCCAGGCGTGAGACTTGGCTGCGGTTCGTCGAGTGACAGTGCACGAGCGATTCTTCACACACAAAAAAATGTTTCTTATATTCACACTTTTAGTGGTAGCGGCGGCCACTCTGTACTACATCAACTGGAGGCAGGGAAGAAAACATCTTTATGAACTGGCTGAGAAACTTCCGGGGCAGCCTGGCCTGCCGCTCCTGGGCAACACCCTCACCTTCGCCCTAAGTCATAACAGTAAGTCGTTATTTTTCCTTCCTTTAAAAAAAAACCATAAGGGTGATTGATTATCCTGTTTAGAAATACTCGAGACTCTTTACGAAATGAGCTTTCAAGACAAATTTCAAGACCTGGCAAAACTTTGGTTAGGGCCGAGACTCGTTGTAATTTTAGTCAATCCTAAAGATATAGAAGTAAGTATCAACACAAAATTAAAATTATTTCAAATAAATTGATAAAACTTAATTATTGAAATCGGTGTAGATTATCCTTAGCAGTTCGGTCCATCTGAAAAAATCCAACGAGTACAAATTCTTCGAGCCATGGTTTGGAAACGGCCTTTTGATCAGTAACGGTAAGGAAAAAACAACCCGCCGAAAACCGCAGATTTTTGAAGTATATAATGGAAAATTCTCCAGGCGACACTTGGAAGACCCACAGGAAAATGATCGCGCCAACCTTCCACCTCAACGTGCTCAAAAGGTTCATGGACGAATTCAACAAAAACTCGAAGTGCGTTATTTCCAGGATGGCGAAAGAAAACGGAAAACCTTTCGACTGCCACGACTACATGAGCGAATGCATGGTGGAAACACTTTTAGGTAGGCATAGAATAAACAAGTGAATTGATGATGACGTGATTTTTAATGCTACGACGTTTTAGAAACCGTAATGGGTGTTAAACAGGCGAGTAAGGGCAGGAACTGCTTGACCTACGCTATGTCAGTCATGGAGTAAGTCTTTTTATTTGAGATTTTTTTTTAAAAAAAAGCATTTAATTATATTATAAAACATGTTCTTGATTTAAATACGAGAGAGAATTTTTTTGTACATTCTAAATTTTATGCTTCAGTTTGATTTACATATTCATAATTTAATGCTTTACATTAAAGAATTTAAGGAGAGATATCATTATTTCTTTCTGGCATATCAAAAGATTTAATAATAAACATGTATGTTACAATTAATTATACCCTAGTTTATGAAGCCTTCTTCAACGAAACGGCCATAAATGCGTGTAAGCTACACCCTTCCTAGTTTTTGAAATTAAAATAATTTGGACGTAGCCCTCTGATCGAGTCCTGGGACGGCCGAGTTGTAGATGGGCAAAAATATTAATAATATAATATTTTAACAAACTTTATATAATATATTGGTTGAGATAAAAAAGTCAGTGTCACGATTGGGATTCGAACCCACGACCTTCGGCTTAGATACTCCCTACTACTACTATATAATACTCTACCACTTGAGCTATCGTGACTTCGATCTACTCGGACATCAACTCCCCATCTCAACCTACCTTTCGAATTTTTCCGCCTTTTTGCTATTTTTCAATTTTTTTTATCCCAACCAATACCTTACATAAAGATTAATTAACTGAAATATGTTATTTGGTCAATCGGACCACGAAATCTAAAGAATTTAATAAGTTAAATGAAGTATATCTTCTCTAAAGCTCTCCGTTACCATTTCATTTGTCGCCGAGAATCAAATAAACTACACGGCATTTGAAAAATGGTCGTGGGTTCGAATCCCGTTCGTGACACTGATTTATTTATCTCAACCAATACCTTACATAAATGTGAGGTGATTAGTGACCGTTAGTCGATGATTGTTCAGAAAGATGTGGAAAAAAGTGAATTTAAACAATGTAAAAATATATATTTTTGTATTCAATCAAATTGTTTGTTTTCTGCGTAGAAATACTTTGGTTGAATATAAAAAATATTTTTTTGCATTGTATAAATTCACTTTTTTCCACGTCCTACATGTATTTGTTAAATGTAAACAATATTTGTAAATACCAGGCCCTGAAGATGATCTCAATAAAGATCGAAACGTTGGCACGATAAAGAAAATGTTTTTCTGAAACCTACGTCACACCAGACCGCATCTTACAGATTTTTGAATAACCTTACATAAAAAATAATTAATTGAAAAATGTTATTTGTTCAATCGGACCACGAAATCTAATTTTAACAAACATTTATATGTACATAATTTACTGTATTACATCAATCGTCGTCAACATTTGAGGATTCAAAGGCCAAACACATAATTAACATAAAAATAATTAATTAATAACTATAATAATTACTCCTCTTGAATACATTTTTTCGGAAAAAAATCAATTGTTTTTGTATTGTGTCATCATATCATATTAATTTTTCAATTTCTTGAATGTAGCTAATAGCTGCCTGTTAAGCCAAATTTGGGCTCTATTTTTTCATTATTATATAAATAAAACGCTTCAGTTTATAAATAAACAAGATACTGTAACATTCTATAATATATGATTTTAAAATTGATTGTGGATATTGGTCTGCGCGTCTGTTTTGGATTTACGCCATCTTCAGTGAGTATGTCACGTTTGTGTGACATCGAAACACGCGAGTGTAGACGGTTGCAGTCAGTCGCCAGGTGCTTTTTTTTCTTTGGCTTTACTATCTTATCTTTCCACAGTATGTGTGACATTTTACACTCGAGGCAGACGAAACTTTGGCTCAGGCCCGACTTCCTCTTCAGGTGGACGAGCATGGCCAAGGAAAACGACAAACACCTCAACATCATTCTCAACCTGACCAATAAAGTAAGGAATTGTGTTCAATATACTAAATAAAAAAATTATCCTTTTTTTTGTTTAAACCCAAATAGATTTTCAAGAAAAAGAAGGACGACTACGCTCAGAACAAATTCACGACCCCAGCCCAAAAGGAAATCACAGTTACCAGCGAGGAAGTAAAGACGAACGAAAAATTCTCCTACGGCCAGTCCGCAGGTCTGAAAGACGATCTTGACGTCGACGACAACGAAATCGGTAGGCAACTTATAATTAACTTTTATCAAATATTTTAAAAAGCTGAGGTGTTTTTTAAATTACAGGTGAGAAAAGAAGATTACCATTCCTTGAGTCGATGATAGAAAGGGCTCACAACGGAGACGGTCTGACAGATCAGGAAATCAAGAACCAAGTCAACACAATTATGTTCGAGGTACTTACATTACCATAAAATAGTTTTCATTATCATTCCGACTGATAAATTCCTGGAAATATTGTTTTCTGAATCGACAAAGTTTTAGAGAATTCATGTATTCTTTTGTATGGAAAATTATTCGTTTCTCTCGGTAATTCTCCGTTCAATTGTACACAAGGTTTAAGTAGTCAACGGTCAAAGAACATGGAAGGGAAGTGTCATTGGTCTTGCATAGCCTATAAAACGATTTAATATTTTCGAGATCGAAGAAACTGTTTACATCCTTAAGTCTAAAAAAATAGGATAAACAGTGATTAAGCAAAGTTTTAAAATTTTCTCCATACTTCAGTTATGACCGGATGTAAATAAAAGAACATTTTTATATTTTTAATATTAACATTTATAACATTTAGTTAATAATAACATTTATAATTTTAATAATAATTTGTTTTAGGCAATTTTTTTAAATTGTACAGAAATTTTGTATATTGTCTGAAAATTCACGACATTAACGCTATTATTCTTAAGAATTTCACCGTAATATAAAAGTAATATGTACTTAAAAAGCTGTCAATATTAATATAGACCTTTTTATGCAAGGTTGTGGTTGAAATGAAAAAGTTAGTCACGAGCGGGATTCGAACCCACGACCTTCAGCTAAATACGCCGCTGGTCTACCACTTGAGCTATCGTGACTTCGATCCACTTTGACACCAACTCCTCATCTCAACGTACAACCATTCGAATTTTCCCTCTTTTTGTCATTTTTCAAATGTGTAATCAGGATTCGTTTCACGGCGACATTTAAAATGGCCACGGGGAGCTGTTAGTGAAATCATACTTCGTTTTGCAATTAATAATTAATACTTTACAATTAATATATTAATTGGTCAAGCGGACCACGAAAATAGTGAATTTAATGAATATAATGAAGTACAGTTCACTAAAGCTCTCCGTCGCCATTTCAATTGTCGTCGAGAATCCAAACCGATTATACGACATTTGAAAAATGGCAAAAAGGAGGGAAAACTCATAAGGTGGGGTTGAGATGGGGAGTTGATGTCCGAGTGGATCGAGGTCACGATAGCTCAGGTGGTAGAGCAGCGGCGTATCTAGCCGAAGGTCGTGGGTTCGAATCCCTCTCGTGCCATTAGCTTTTTTTCATCTCAACTAAAAACCTTAATTAATTGTAAAGTTTTAATTTAAAGTTGATATTAAGCTGTACATCATTAAATATTTATTCATTAAAAAACCACATGCGCACAGACATAGGTACGTAAAATATGTAAAAGTTTAAAAATTATTTCTATCGGTGTCAAAAGTCTTCAGCCTAAAGAAGAAAGTCCTGTTATCACTGTTTTACTGATTAGTGATTTGAGTAAATTCAACTCTGCACAAGTGTACACAATCGAACTTATGACTTATCGCGGTAAGCCCTAAGAAACACCTACTTCAAGTTTTAGAAGTCCATGGTTACTACCCGGTTTTTCCGTCCCACCCCGAACTCAGGGCTCCAAAGGATGTCAACAGTTAGGTCATTTCAGTCCCAACGCTTGCTCTCCTTAAAACTACTCACGTAGATAGCTAAATAATTAAAAAGATAAATAAACACGTAAACAGATAGATAGGTAAATAGTTATCTATATAGATATATAGATAAATATTTAAATAGATCGATAGATCAAAAGATAGACAGACAGACAGGTTAATAGATTGATAAATAGCTAGACATGACAGATAAATAAATTAAAAGATAAATAATCTGGTAAACAGGTGGAAAGATAAAGATTTGTCTGTCTAGACAATTGAATATATAGATAGATATATAGGAATAGAATATACAATATAGGCAGATAGATAACCACATAGTCCTATATATATTTATAGATAGGTTTACAGATAGACAGATAGGCGGAAAAATAGATAGGTAAATAATTGAATATAAAAAAGAAAGAAAAATAGATAAACGGATAAATACACAAATAGGCTGATGGAAGATAAACGGATAGATAAATAGATATTATTATCCAAAGGTTGAAAAATCCCAAGTTATCCGTGGTTGAAATGTTTTATTTATTTTGTCTATTATATGGCGTTCGGGATTACGTGCCATCTTCAGCATATATACATAGATACATATATAAATGATAAATGATGGAGTGAATGTGGTGTTCAATCCTTTTTAAAAAGATAGTTCCTACTCACAGTAAGTTGTTTTGCAACGATCCGGATTTCGAGCCTTTTAGCTCATCATCAGGTTGAAGGACTTCTGCAACCACGTCTCTCGACATGAATTGCCAAAGTGAACCCGCTGATACCTCCACCAACGCGACGTTCCAATTAGCAGCTGATTTTTTTTAATGGCGCTCAATTTGAACGTGCGAAACGCGGAAATTATAACACAAATAAATATTATACTAGTAAATACTTAATATTATTAAATTACTATAAAAATAATAACAATTAAAATAATTAGTTTAATTATTTGGATGTTTGATATTATTTATGTACATATTTAAAATGGGAGGTAGATCAAAATCTGTTATATTATTAATGCATTTATCACCATGTTCAATTTTACATTTTTTAATTTCAAATTTCTCAAACCAATCTAGTTCTTTCCCTTTGTTGAAACTATGTAACACTCTTGTATTTAAATTTGAATTGAAATTATGTTTTGTTTCTTTTAGATGGTCCTTAAATTCCGAAAATTTGCTCGATTTAGGCAAGTGTTCTTTTACTCTTGTTTTTATTTCTCTACCGCTTTGTCCTATATATTTAATATCACAATCATTACAATTGAGTTGGTAAACCCCGCTTTTTGCCAAGTAGTCTACTTTGACTTTAGGTTTTGATCTTTTTAAATTTTTTGAAAAAGGATTAGATACATATATATTTCCATCCCATATGTATCTATGGCATAGTCTAGGTACATTTATTTTATAAAAAATTGTAAATTACTTATATGTGTATCTTTGGATGGCAATTGCACCTTGAGGTTTTCCTTGTTTAGGTGCTCATGATGGGTCGTAAGCCCGAAACGTGCATGTAGTAGACAAAATAAATAAAATATTTCAACCACGGATAACCTGGGATTTTTCAACCTTTGGATAATAATTCCTACAAACCGTGGATTTTAAGAAAAAATGATAAATAGATAGCTAAAAATATAGACATGTAGATAGACGAATAGATAGGTAGACAGATAAATAGATGAATAGATAATAGGTGGTGGAGTACTCGATACTCCACTATTGGCTTTCTCACACTTTTACATTTACAAATAGTCTATCAGTGGTTGTTGACCGTTGATGGCCAGTTGACCTATGGCGAAGTCAGATGCATCAGTGGTGATAAAGAATCGTTTGGAAATGTCAGGCAATAGATTGTTTTTCAAAAGATTTTTGGTAGTCTTTATTTGCAATAGTTTTTGGGTATCTTTGTTAAAGCGACAGTGAAGGGCTTGGCAATTTTTTGTTTTTGAATCATTTTGCTGTAATTGCCGGTGAGGCATAAAAACTGTTTTATTTGTTTTGCTGTTTACGGAATGGAAAATTTTTAATTGCTTCTAGTTTTAATGGATCTGATTCCTTTGTCTGAGATTATATGGCCTACGTCCAGTACTTCTCTTTTGAAAAATTCCGTTTTATCAATTTGCAATTTAAGGTGATGTTCCTTGAGTTTTTCAAAGAATGATTTTAAATGTTTAAGGTGTTCGTTTAAATTGTCTGAATATATAATTATGCCGCCCATATACACGATAGCTCAAGTGGTAGACCAGCGGCGTATTTAGCTGAAGGTCGTGGGTTCGAATCCCGCTCGTGACTAACTTTTTCATTTCAACCACAACCCTGCATAAAAAGGTCTATATTAATATTGACAGCTTTTTAAATACATATTACTTTTATATTACGGTGAAATTCTTAAGAATAATAGCGTTAATGTCGTGAATTTTCAGACAATATACAAAATTTCTGTACAATTTAAAAAAATTGCGTAAAACAAATTATTATTAAAATTATAAATGTTATTATTAACTAAATGTTGGTGTCCGACTGGATCGAAGTCACGATAGCTCAAGTGGTTAGAGCATCGGCATATTTAGCCGAAGGTGTTGGGTTCGAATCCCGCTTGTGACACTGAATTATTTTATCTCAACCAAAGCCTTATTAATTGAAAAGAATTTATTTTCTCAAGCGGACCACGAAACCTAATAAAATTCTCTAAAGCATCGAAACATGAAAGTTGCACATTGGGTGAAAGTTCGCTACTGTCTCCATCGATATAAAAATTCCTACTTGAAACAGAAATGTTCATTTATTTTTAGTATATTCTGTGGCTTCTGAAAGCATAGTTTTGTAATGTATTTTTTTAATTCGTTTCTACTTGTATCGTCATAAATTATTAAAATACGTATGTAATGATTAACATAATTATTCAACTTTTTACAGGGTCACGACACGACCGCAGCAGGAAGCAGCTTTTTCTTGTCAATCATGGGCGCGAGACAAGACATCCAGGTAAAATATTAACCGTTAAATTTGTTTATTGAGAAATTGACGATTATTACAGTTCCAAACAGTAATCTTAGAAAGTAAATTAGATTTTTTTTATTCAAAAGGAGAATCTATATGATTTATTTAATAGTAAAAATATAATGTGGTAAAATTCTCGGTTTTGGCTTTTTTTCAAAATTTCTTACAACTAGAAACAATTGATGGCGAGAGGATTGAATATACCAATTCATTGGGTGAAAAGGATAGTTTTGCTCACAAACTGGGATATATAAACCAAATTATGTCCAGTTTGTGAGTAGAACAACCCTTTCCGACCAGTGTTTTTCAGCACTGACTTTTTGTATTAATCTAGGACGCAAGAGAACCAAAAATGTAAGTGCTTGTCCTAAATTGACAATTATTAAAGAATAATCGTAAAAGTAATATTTTTCCTTAAAAAGTTCAACTTTACTTAGAGGAATAATTCCGAAAGATTTTAGTTTACACGTTGTTCAAGAACATGTCTTGTAATTGGTACTTGATATGCCTTGTACTTGTGGCTTGTACTTGTGGTGTAGTTGATATTCCTCTATCATACTGTACACATATTATATAACTAATCTAATTGAGAGTCGATGCGGTAATCAATATTCCACCATCGACTCTATCACACTGCACTATCACGCTAATAAATATATTCAGGCTAAACATACTCAAAGAAACACAACACGAGAAATCTATAAAGTATTATATACTCGCTGCCGTTCTCACAATTCTCATGTATATGGCATGCCTACACCCTCTCTTTAAGGAGCCAAGGAATAGCACACTTAAATTACATTTTGAACGTAACTCCTGTTCTTGCACAATAGTGGAATAGAATTTGGTCACAGTGGCATTTGACAGAGTTTGAACCCGGCCTCGTCAAATTAAAATTATTTTTCACCCAAACTACTACCATGTCCTGAAGTCCCTCATGTTCTGAGGTGAGAAACAGCGCTGAATTTTCTGGCGGCTGGCGTTCCGCAAGGGAGTATCCTAAGGCCAATCCTCTGCACTGTCCATACACACAAATCACAACCTACACGCTCGAAACCACGACCGATGCACAAGCAACATAAGCAATCCAAGAATATCTAGAACAAGGGAAGGCGGATCAAACAAAAAATACATTTATTATTAATAAAAGAAATTGTTTACAAAAATAGTTACAGCAAATTTCAATTATAGCAAAACGCCTTCTGCCGGAGTTTAGAATCCCTTTAATTACACCATAATTTAACTTATTTTACAGTTAATTAAGGTTTTTAGTTGAGATAAAAAAGTCAATGGCACGAGCGGGATTCGAACCCACGATCTTCGGCTTACGCCGCTGCTCTACCACTGGAGCTATCGTGACCTCGATCCACTCTGAAATATGGCAAAAAGGAGGGAAAATTCAAAAGGTGGGGTTGAGATGGGAAGTTGATGTCCGAGTGGATCAAGGTCACGATAGCTCAGGTGGTAGAGCAGCGGCGTATCTAGCCGAAGATCGTGGGTTCGAATCCCGCTCGTGCCATTGACTTTTTTATCTCAACTAAAAACCTTAATTAATTGTAATTATATTTATTTCAAAACAATCTATAAAAGTATTGCCTTTAATTTATGTTTAAATATATTTAAATGTTTAGATGAAAAAAATCAATATTTGGACATATCTTATTTCCTTCCCTCATTATTCTATTTATTGGTGAATAAAATAAGTAATTTGTTATACAAAAGAGTACACTAAATACGTTAAATTATTACTTGACAAACTGAAAAAAATACAATTTGCAGGAGAAATGTTTGGAGGAGATCGACGAGATTTTCGGCGACTCAGACAGGGATGTAACTTTCCAAGATACCCTTGAAATGAAATATCTTGAGAGGTGCATCATGGAAACCCTAAGGCTTTTCCCACCGGTGCCAATTATCGGAAGAGAACTCGAGCAAGATATTAAATTGGGTAAAAAGTTGAATTAAGATTGTTTTTAATTTAGATCAGTTTGATTAGTGTTTTATTATTGTTAGCTTCGAGCGATTTGGTCCTCCCGGCCGGATGTACGGCTACGATCGGAACCTTCAAACTCCACCGTCGCCCCGACATCTACCCGAACCCGGAGGAATTCGATCCAGACAGGTTCCTACCGGAAAACTCCACCTCCAGGCACTATTATTCTTTCATTCCGTTCAGCGCCGGTCCGAGGAGCTGCGTCGGTACGTCTTTAAAACCAAAAATCAAAAAATCGAAATATTCAACTATTTATTTGTGATTGCAGGTAGAAAATACGCCATGCTCAAGCTCAAGATCCTTCTCGCCAACATCCTGCGTAACTTCAGAGTCAAGGAAGGCAAACCGATGAACAAATGGAAGCTGCAGGCTGATATCATCCTCAAAAGGACCGACGGTTTCGAAATCGCCCTCGAGAACAGGAAACACCAGAAAGCTCACTAGGCCTAGGGCCCATAGAACTACAAGCTCGTGTGATTTTAAAATTTATGAATTTGTTAAAAGTGTTACATAAATTACAGGGATAAATTAACAGTTTTAAACTCATACTGACCCGAGTTTTCCAATTCTTGCATACGTAGTCTACCATTTTCTTATTTTTCGGTTTACCTGACGTGTAGAAATGAGCTTAATTACTACTTGTTTACCATGGGTGTCGCTTTATTTTTTATGCTGCAAATGGAGCATAATATTTACAATTATAAATAACAAATGTTATACCAAGGCTATGTATTGTATTTAACTAATATTAATAAAGGCAATTATTTAAATGCATGCATTTAATAACCATTTATCATTTTATGTCGAATCTAACAATGTTTCCATTCACAAGGACTTTTGAAATGTAACAAAACATTACCTTTAAGGGAAAAAAGTTTAATTGAATTTTCTTTTCGAGAGCAATAAGGAAACGAGTTTATTGATACCTTGTTAACCGGTCATAACCAAGAATTCCATATAGACTTTTAATTTTTACTGCCTTTTACCCCTTTGTGTCCTTTCATAAGCGTAATTGAGCTGGGTGGGACCGAGAGGTGATAATTATCTCACAATTCGAAACGAAACCGTACTCGGTCAAATCGGTTCCGCGTGTTGTCGCCGGTTCGTGTACCGCATTATCTACCGAGGAAAAACGCGGTAAGGCGCGGCCTTAATTGCCCGCGAGAGAATTGTCCAGTTTAAAAAGTGAAATTATTGTTAGAAGCGTTTTAACGTTTGTCCAGCGAGTGAACAAGTTATAAAGGATCTATATTTTACACACTGATAATTGTACTCATTCGATTGCATAAGCTTTTAAAATTTTATCTTTCCCAGCCTTAATGACTTTTAATTGGTTTCAGTGATTATGGCTATTATTTTCAACTTACCCACTATTTTCATTTGTTTGCTTTGCCCAAATGGCTTGTGCAATAAACAAAAATGGTCGGTTCCGATCCATTTTGGCTTAACTAATCCTCGCTGTTCATAATTTTCCTTCCCTTAATAAAGAAAAAGGAACTTCACAAATTCCAAACTATGCAATTTTGTTAGAAATAAAATTTTAGATTCTGACATTCTGGTCTAAAATCCTAGCTGTTTTTACTTTCCTTCATTTAATAAAGGAAACAACCCAGAGCCATTTTTTGGGAATTAAAACTGTAGTTTACTCATTTCAGATTTTCTTCGTCTTCCAATCCTCGCTGTTTTTAACTTTCCTTCCTTTAATAGAGAAAGGAACCTTCACAAAATCCAAAATGATACATTTCATTGAAAATAAAATTGTAGTTTGGTCTCCGACCATACCAGTCAACTACCAGCCCTCACAGTTTTCGACTTCCATCCTTTAATAAAGGAAAGAAACCAGAGCCATTTCGTGGGAAATAAAACTGTTTGGTCAATTCAGATTTTTAACCTTCCTACCTTTAATGAAGGAAAGAAACATTCACAAAATCCAAAATGATCCATTTCATTGAAAATAAAATTTGTTGTTTGGTCGTTAACGTTCATTTCGGTCTACAGCCCGCACAGTTTTTAACTTTCCTACCTTTAATAAAAAAGGAACCTTCACAAAATCTAAAATGATCCATTTTATGGGAAAAAAGATTCTAGTTTGGTCTCCAGTCGACTACCAGTTCACTCACACAGCTTTTAACTTTTCCTCCCTTTAATAAATAAACGAACAGAATACTCCAAAATGTGCGATTTTGATAGAAATAAAATTGCAGTTCGGTCATTTTCTTGGTCTTCCTATCCTCGCTGTTTTTAACTTTCCTGCCCTTAGTAAAGAAAAGATTTCTTCACAAATTCCAAATTGAACCATTTTTCAAGTCAAAGGAATAGAATTGTAGTTTAGTCGTTCCGATCAGTTTGGTACGCTTAACCTCAATATTTTTTCGTGTGACAGAAACGTTTCGCACACACATACACTGAAAATGACGAAAATCCAATAGTCTGACAGGCTAAAACAGCGAAGATAGACAGACTCAAACGATCGGAAAACAATAACTTCCTTTTATCACTCCGCACATCATAAAAAGAAATCTCACATAGTCCGACTATTATAAATTTGACATAATTTATATTAATATTTTATTTTACAAGTCACGTAAATCAGCGAGAACAGGTGGATCTAGTCACTGTCACCAGTGACCCCAACGGGAAAGGGTTCTACAGGGCTCAGTTTTCGACCCAATATTGTTTATTTTGGTAAATTATGTGACCACGATCAGTGATAAAATCACGTACATCAATTAGAAAACCATTCCAGTTTTTTGACCGACTGTGATATGTTACTACTAATTGAAAGTCTGTCTGAAATAAAAGATCGTTTCCATTCAAATAGCACTTAATACTGAAAAACAAAATTGCCTGACTTTTAGCCTGAATCGCCACAGGAAAAACTGTGATGAAAAGATATACAATTGTTAGGTTTTCCTTGACTAGTGTGCAACATATTGTCGAGGGTATGCTTCGTACTATTGCTAGGTAAGACCATTGCTACCAAAGACATCTCCACCTACCTGGTAAACCATGGAACCTTCCAAGGCCCACTCAGTTTCTATGCTTATTCATGGGCGCAAGGTTATCTGGAAAATCTATTTTGTGGAATTTAAAGTAATGACAATTTCAGGAACGTCTTGTTGGTTTTTGTGTGTTAAATGCATAAGTGTTTATGATTAGATAGGAAGATATTGATAGCAGCTATAAGAGGACCAAATGGGCATTCCTAATTCTTATACACAGCGTTAAATATGGAACCCTTCATTATTTTTTATTTTTCAAACGATTTACCTATTTGTTTTGACGAGGGAGTACGAGCTGCTGATGATGTTATTTAAGTACCTATGTAGATGTAGATTTAGATGTAACAGTCGGGGTATAATATACTGCACCCTCTATGAGCTATCGTATCCCCCGTTCTCTGCCTAAACCACATCGGTGAGTCCTATTTGATCAAGAAACTTGATTACTAGGCCTGGTTTCAGTGGTTGAATCTCTTCTATGGTCACATCCCAAAACACTTCCTTCTGCGGGCAAGTATAGCACCGCAGTTTGTTAGTAGATGTGTTGGCGTCTCCTCTGCCTCTTTGCAGAATCTACATGTGCCGTCTTGGATTATTCCAATCTTCTTTAAATGTCCATTTAGCTTGCAGTGTCCTGTTAAGAGTCCAGTTAGGATTCGCAGTTTATTCCCGCTTGTTTTGACACATTATGTAATTTATTTTATTTTCGCCTGTCTCCAATGAGTGAATTCTATAGTTCCTTTATTTTCTTTCTGTCTCCTTCTGTCTGAGATACAATTACCTATGGGGCGGTAGTAAGCTGGACCAATCTTTTCCCTTTTCAGATTAACCCAACCCTATTCAGGAAGATTAGTAGTTAGTAGAGCTTGAAGGTAATATTTATTTTGGCCAGGAAAACATGTTTCTAATACTTATACAGCTTTATTATTATTATCATAACCTCAACCATCCGCATGTTGGAGTAAACTGGGCCAAGATGTGTTTTGGCTCCGAAACCTTTCCTATTCATCACTAAAAGTTTGTTTATTTGGCCTTATATACAAACCAATCCTTTCCTGCTCAATTTAAGTACATGATCGAAGAGCGTAAGCAAACATTAAAGTACAGTCGCTGAAGCCGTTGTTCTCATGTGCGAAAACCACCTTAAATTACGAGAAATATTAACATTTTTAAGAACTTGGTGCTTGAATGTTAACTTAAATAAGGGAAAAATTTGGATCTTTAGGAAAGCTGTCGTTACAAAAAAAATGATATTTTGGCAATTAAAGTAGTACAAGAACTTGGTTTATTACTTTTTTGATAGTTTAATTAAATGGTATTTTTGCTGGCCTTTGCCCCAAGCTGTCAAGGAATTTTACAAGTAAATTTATATTTTAATTATATTTAATTTAGTATATAATATTTTGTTTTGCTTTATCATTCTCTTATTATATGCTATTTTTGTCAGAGATAAGATTTTTTCATTAAGAACTACAAAGTCCGGCAAACTGCAAAATTCTTCTCTAGAATTTTTAAATAAATGAATCTTAGATAAATAAAAATACACCGCTTATCCAAAATAAAACAATTAAAAAAGTTTTATTTATTTATTTGTAGCCTATACATACTTGTACAGAATACAAATGTGATCACAATGTATATTGTTCACAGCTCGGTCACAGCACTAACACTGATGCCAGCGCTGCACCCGGAGGGCGCATGCCATGAGATGCCAGTCAGTGCTGGCACTCATTTTAAAGGATTAAGGGGGCAAGGAGGTCTCGGGGCCATCGTCGTTTTAGGCGACGTGGTGGATTCTCGGGATGGGAATAAGTCGAGAGGGCTCTAGCGGTAGGGTTAGGATGGATCGATAGGTTGGTATGAAATTTTTGGAATCGGGAATGGATCAGTTCGTGGACAAAAGGAACTTTGAAGTCTTTGTGGATAGTGAGGTTAGAGACGTAAAAAGGAGCTTTGTCGATTTGTCTCAGGATTTTAGATTGGAAGGCCTGGATACGCTGGATATTGGATGGTTTGGCGTACCACAGTTCCACACCGTATGTCCAAAGTGGTCGCAGTAAAGTCTTGTATAAGGTCAGTTGCTGATGGTCAACCCGGATTTTGGTCCTAGTAGTCTGCGTAATTGTCCAAGTCTTCTGTTGAGTTGTTGTCTTTTAAGTGTTGTGTAGGGATTCCACGTCAGTCTGCTGTCAAAGTGTAGTCCTAGGTATTTGACTTGAGTGGACGTCGGTATCTCTTCATTGTTGATGTATAATGGAGGGCAAGAGTGCTTTTTCAAAGTGAACGTACATTGGATACACTTTTCTCCGTTTAATCATGTCCTCCACTTTTTGCACCAACCTTCGATGAGCTCAAGCTGTTCTTGGATGTTAGAGGTAGCTTGGGTAGGATTCAAGTTAGAGGACAAAATTGCGGTAGAATAGAAAACTAAAATATAAAAAATAAAATAAATAAATAAAACCACGAGGTTTTTGCACGAAAAAATGGACACCTTTGAAAATGCATATTTTCTCAGCCTTTTAAGTCACAGACCTGCGCTAGGTTTTTTTTTTTTTTTGGTTTTTTTTTTTTTCCACCGCTCTGGAATTACATAGAGGGCACAATTCAACTACTTTTTCCATCCATGGAGTGTAATTTAAGAATAGCAACTTGCACCTCAATTTAAATAGCCAGCGGAGCTCTCTAAACGACAGACCACACGACCGGTCCGCAATCAGGCTGCATATGCCCGCACAATGATCAAGTTCCGGATATAATATAAAACGGGACGGGACTACAGCTTTTTTCTGAAGCTCCTCATGGTGTGCAGATTTCATTTTACTCAATAAGGTGGCCAATTGGCCACTCCATAATGACATGTCTTCCACAGTCAATTCACAATCATATCTCTGAGACAGATCAATCCAATTCCTAAACCAGAAAGTTTTGGCTTTTATTATTTCCAAGGCAGAGATTCTTGGCAATCTATGAGGAGGTAACCTCAACATCCTTAGGCAGTAATCAAAGTGTAACTTCAAGGTGAACACTTCAAGTAGATCTACCTCCGTTTCGAGATAAACCATATGGTTTGGAGCTACCGATGGAATACCAAATAATTTTTTAATGAAAAAACGCTGGAATTTCTCAATAACTTCGAATCGTTGCGCACCCCAAGCCTGAGCTCCATAACAGACTACGGAAAGACAAACAGACTTAAAGAGACCGAACTTAAATGGAAGAGGCACTAGTTCCTGGGAAAGGAAAGCAGGCCAAACTCTATTAATAGCACGTTTAGCTACGGAGACCCTATCGAGAAGATGCGTGTTCATTGATAATCTCGGAGTTAAGGACACACCCAAATACTTATACTGAGATACCGTCTCTATTGGTTTCCCATTAAAAAACCACTTTTCATTGGATGCAAGCCGACCGCCCGAACGAAAAACTAGACATTTGGTTTTATTTAAATTAACAGAAAGATTCCATAGGTCACAATAAGCCACCAGTTTGTCAATATTTTTTTGGAGCGTTAGAGGATTTGTAGACAGGAAAACCACATCGTCTGCGTACATTAGTATACTGACTGACACGTCACCAATGCGAACGCCACCATCAAGTACAGAGGGAAGGTCATCTAGAAAGAGAGAGAACAAGAGAGGACTTAGCAAACAACCCTGCCTGACACCTGAGTCCACCCGAAAAAACTCCGAGACTCCATTGCGCCCATGCACCGCTGATAAACAGTTGGAGTACAACGATTTTAAAATATTTATAAATTTGGTAGAGGCACCTAAATTACAAAGTTTGAAGTAGAGGGCTCTCCGGTCAACACTGTCAAAGGCGGCTTTAAAATCCACAAATAGACAATACAACTTTTGACCTCTTTTTAAAAATCTCAGATTGATAATGTTCATTAAGGTAAATAAATTATCAATGGTGGAATATCCGCGTCTAAAGCCCGACTGAAATTCACTTAGAAGTTCATGTTTTTCAACAAATTTTTCTAATCGACGAAGTAGTAAACCCGAAAATATTTTTGATACAGAGTCTAAACAAGAAATCCCCCTATAATTTGAGACATCATTGATGTCCCCTTGTTTAAAAAGAGGGAAAATAATTGACTTGGCAAAACTGGGAGGTGTTCCTCCTCTTTCATAAATATAATTGAAAAAAGATAGTAGTTTCTCGTGAAAGATATCGGGAGCGTTTTTGTAAAATTCATACACCACGCGATCTGGACCCGGAGCTTTTCTATTTTTTAAACCGTTAATGACAGATGCTAACTCCTTAAGTGAGAATGGTGAATCCAAGATAGGCGATTGTCGACAAGGTTCGGCATAAGAAAGCACAGAATGGACTGAAGCGGGATTGAGCAGTTTTTGGAAATGAGAAACCCAATTACTCATTAGGATGGAATTTCCACACATAAAATTTTTAAATTTAAAAGTATTAATCAATTGCCATAAATCCTTTGAGTTCTTGACATTATTAAATTGAAACGCTAAAGAAGTATAAAATTGTTTCTTTGTATTCTGACAGAGAGATTTATATGCCTTATTTGCAAAAAGATAAGCATTTCTAACAACAACTGAATTAGATTAACCATCCTAACCATTAATAAACAGATTAACCATCCCTAACCATCCCCAAAGTCCCAAACATTTCCAAACCAATAAACTTAGAATCTGTCCTAATAAGCAACAATCCATCAGCTTTCAACAAAATCTATGGATTTCTAAAGTCGATAAACCTTTCTTTTTGATTATCTTCAACCATGAAAATTTAGAAGATAAGAAGATGATGGAACTGAATGAGTGGGTGCGGGCGCGCGGCGGGGACCTGTTCCTGGTCGGCCGATCACGCTCGACAGTAAAATGAAAATAGAAAACTTCATGCCAGCGTAACCCCCCCCCCACCAAAAAAATGTGCATAATGACGCAATAGTTCAGGTAAAGAGGATACCCAAAAGAATGTAACTTTTCACACGGTTCAGCACAAAAAAAAATTCTTGAAAAATAATTTAATAAATAATAATATAATAGCCTTTGCCCCTAACTATATGCTTTATCCAAAAATCTATGTAGATCTCCTTTTGGCTATTAGGGGTTAGTCTCCCAGCTGCAGACTTCATAGATTAGTCACCATTGAGGTGGTATTTTTGGTTTGAGAGCTGGTTGAAATTTTTGATAAATACCATTGCTACTTCTGTCTTTCCTTTCTTATGAATTTATACTAGATTTATTATTATTATATCAAAACTGTATATCTCTCTCCAAGTCATATATGATGCAAGCTTCCTACTTTATGCTATTTAAATTTGTGATTATTTTTAAATAAAGCCAATAAAAATTGACCTTGTTTTTGCAAGATGGCCTTAAGGCTTAATAAACACGAATCACCCTATTTAAATTGCCTACGCGGAAAATTTATTACTCCGTTTCAAACACTGAATATTAAAAACCACTGTTCTAAATTTCATTACGTTGCAAAAACCTAGGTGTCAATTAATTTAAAACTAATCGGAAGTGGGAATTTTTTTCTGCTTATAAATTAATAAAAATGAGCTCATATTGAACGTTTTTCCATCTAAGAAATTTTATTGTTCCAAAATTCAGCGTTATCAAAGCATTCAATATGCATTATTCAGTTCTCGCATAGAGATTGTCAACAGTTTGGAAAGACAATGATATTTCAAGAGAGGTTTGTGCGCCTGATTCTTGGCAGTTTTCTACTCGCTATCGTCAATGATGGCAATAACTTTTATAATCAAGCCACCCAAAAGACTTGGTAAAAATTTCAGTTATTTTTCCTAAAATTTAATCATGAACAACACACAACAACAAAAACTAAGACCAAAGATAATTTAAAAGAAGATTTAAAGATCAAGCCTGAAAATAATTTCAGAATTTGATAATTGATAAAAATCTTAGAGTTTATTACTTTGTTATAAGATGGTGTGTTATGCATAAAATAATTAGTAATTTTATATACAGAAATGTGTGGTGATTAGTGACCGTTAGTCGATGGTTATTCGGAAATCGTGAGATGCGGTCTGGTGTGATGTAGGTTTCAGAAAAACTCTCAACACGACACGCAAGAATGGCACTATTACGCAGAAAACAAACACTTTGAGCCCTGAAGATGATCTCAATAAAGATCGAAACGTTGGCACGATAAAGAAAATATTTTTCTGAAACCTACACCACACCAGACCGCATCTCACGATTTCCGAATAATCATATATATACCAAAGTTTTTTTTATAAAACATTTCCAAATAGCATAAGAAATTTTTCATTTTTAAAATATCCATAATCAAATAATGCAAAACTTTCGGTTGTGAAGAACACTCTTTAAACAATTTAACTCTTAAAATTACAATTAATTAATAAAACAGCAAAATCTCACTGGCACTCTCAACACGACACGCAAGAATGGCACAATTACACAGAAGACAAAACTTTGGGTGAGTAGAAATACTTTGATTGAATATAAAAAATATATTTTTTGCCTTGTATAAATTCACTTTTTTCCACATCCTACATGTATTAGTTAAATTTAAACAATGTTTGTAACTCCCAGGCCCTGAAGATGATCTCAATAAAGATCGAAACGTTGACACGATAAAGAAAATGTTTTTCTAACACCTACATCACACCAGACCGCATCTCACGATTTCCGAATAATCATCGACTAACGGTCACTAATCACCACACATTACTCATATTTTTATACTGTACACATTTTTTAAAATTTGAGGACATGGGGATCCAGGTGGTAAATGAATATAAATATTTGGGAGTGGCTTTGCACCCAAACTTTATTGGACTAAACATTTTGCTATGAAAGCATCCACTGCAAAATACAGAACTTGGCCGTCACTAATGTCAAATGATGTCGTTCCAATCAAAGTGAAATTCAGTTTATTTGACGCTGTTTGCCGTTCCAGCCATTGTTATGTCTGCCAGGATTGGGGTTGGCAACAGTTTGAATCAATTGAAAAAGTTCTTTGCTTGTCTGGAAATTATTTTCTCTGTCTTTAGCTACTGACAAGGGAGGACCAGGTTGGTGTGATATTGGACACTTATCCGCAATTTCTTGTGAATAGACATTGGTTTAGCCATTTTTTTTTTTTTTTGAAAGTTGAAATTTTGTGTGTATGTATATTTTTATTTCGCCGTTCTACTTGCTCAAATCTACTATGTGAATATATCATTTTACAGCATTTTTTATGCAGATTGCAATACAAATATAGTAAAGGCTATCAAAGTTGGTCAATAATCAAAAAATATCTAAAAAGCAAATATTTTTCAAGTAAACTAGGTCATAAAATTTTATATGAAAAAGTTATATGAAATTTCGTTTTAGCATCTCGAGAGGCCCCTAAATAAAAATTTTCCACTTTTTCTCTCTCCCGCTTTATCCATCGCTTTCTATACATTTATCTTTCTGTAGATATATTTACTTCTATCGATTTCAAACTCCATCTGACCTAAAAAATCGGAGGCATTTAGGAGGTAAAAATTATGATTTAAAAAAAAAAATTATTCGAGGTTGTTTTGGGGAGAATAATATTTATTTATTTTATTTTATTTTTTTTTTTTTAACAAGGGTTCGCAACAGCAGAGGTCATATAAACCCTCAGGGTGCCGGTGTTGCTGAAAAAAAGCCCATTTGTAAGTATGTCGGGTTCGAATGCAGGGCCGCTGGATTCGAACCCGGGACCTTTACCTTACAGTGATGAGCGCCGTGTCAAAGACCGCCTTGCGGCCACCGACGCCCCCGTGAGAATACTATTACAAATTTTTTTTCTTGCTAAGCTATTTTCACATTTTTTGCTAGGCCATTCTGTTGAAAAATGATTATGTTTTGCATTTCACTTTTCACATTTACTATCCCACCTGTAAGTTACCAAATATGATACATCATAAAATAATATTTTTACATAATTCATCAGATTAATTCAAAACTATAAAATATGTAAGCCTGAATATTATGTTAATATACGTTAATGTTTTTATATTATCACGTTTATGTTTATATATAAATTATAACCCAAGTTAGATGTAAGAGATGGCCAAGAGACCTTATTCTGCGTGGCCAAATAAAATGCTATCAATCAATCTCAATATGTTTTTTCTCTTTCTTCTTTTTATTCCCTTCTTTAACTTTCTCCCATTCTTTTGAACATATTTTTTCTTTTTCTTCTTTTTTATCCTCTTTTCAATTCTTTCTCACTTACAGACTAACTCTTTCTCTCTCTCTCTCTCTCTCTCTCTCTCTCTCTCTCTCTCTCTTCCTCTTTCTCTCCCCCTCCTTCTCTCTCTTTCTTTCTTTCTCTCTCTCCCTCTATCTCTCCCTCTCTCTTTCTCTATTTATCTATCTACCTATCTATCTGTCTTTCTCTCTATCTATCTCTACCTCTATCTATCCTTATCTCTACATATCTAAAATTAAAAATTTATAGGCATTAACACAATAAGATAATCAATATCATCGCATGTTTCTCTCAAATAAGAAAAATTGTTCTAGATAATAGGCACGATAAAGAAATTGTTTTTCTGAAACCTACATCACACGAGACCGCATCTCAAGATTTCTGAATAATTATTCTTAAAATTATTTTTTATTTATTATTATATTGCATTTTATTTATTTCTTTATAAATTGAATATATAAATGTTTTATACATCTTAACAAAATAGTTTCAAATAAATCGAGAGTATTTTCTCTTTCCAAGGATCTTCAAGCAAAATCATCACAACGATCGTTCTGGTTGTATGTACATAATAATATTTAGAATTAACGTTCAAATATGGTTTTGTAGGAGCTTGATAAAATTAGCAATTAACGTTTTCTCATACTGAGTTAATATCTGACGGACCGATTTTGCCGAGTCAGGGAACTGAATTGTCGCATTTGGGCGGGTTTCCCTCAGGGTAGCATACTCGGTTCACTTCTTTTTTCAATATACACTGCAGATACCTCTCTACAACTGCTCTAAACCTCTCTGCACGAACGGTCGTGAAATGTGGGTCTCAAACAAAATTTCAAATTCTCAACGTTCTTGATAATTTCTTCTATTTAAACGACATATTCACCATAAAAAGAAGACATTTACTTAATACAATATTTGTAGTTGCAAATAACAAATAATGTAATTAAAAAACCGTTTTCCAAATAGAGATTTATTTTTACCATTTGTTACACGTTGAAATTTAACAGGAGCCTGGAGGGAAGCTGCTACAATGGTTGATAATGGTTTTTAAATTAAGAATCATCTTTAATCTGACAAGTTTTTATTTCCCAGAAGATGTGCAATTTTTGGATATTACCTTGCGAGTTTTTTTTATGCTGTATGACCAAACTATGTAAAGTCGTAAGTAGGATAAGAGAGCCAAGGACCGCCGGTACATATTTGGTCCTGACCATAGCCGTCCGTAAATCCCCAGGGGAAAAAAACCATAGCGACCTCGGAGACCAAAAAATTAATAAAGTATTAACACCGTATTACATACGATTACGCCACCATTGCCAGAAATCGTAGAAAAATATTGTCACCCAACGGGTAATTAAACGGAATGCCAATCGCCTTCATTAATACTAAAACTAATCAAACAATGAGTCTATGAATATGATAATCGCGAAACTCTATCCTCAAGCTGTCATTCTATAAAAGCGTAGGACCAAGCAGGAGAAGCCAGTTTCTACCGGGAGTCGAATAAAGATGTTCCTCATATTACTGGCCCTGGCAGGCGTGGCCGCCCTCACCTACTACTGGAGCTGGAGGGCTGGCAGGAAGCACATGTACGAACTGGCTGAAAAGATCCCTGGTGAAAAAGGACTACCGTTCGTCGGACTCGCCCTGCACGTGATGTTCAAAAACCACAACGGTACGTCAATGTATTACAATTTTATGCTCAGTGAGAACAACATTCGTCCAAAATTATTTTCTGTAAACAGCCAGTTTAAACAGTATGCAGCTTTTTTTAACTGAGCCTTCGCTATACGATATAAATAATCTTCAATAATCAATAATAATTTATCTCTTAAATTGAGTATGAAGGGTGTCCTTTTTAAACGGCCCGGCTGAATTTCTCTTGAACCAATGACGCTATTAAAAGAATTAATTAATTTAAAAAATTTAAAAAACCTGTTTAATATTTTGTAGACAAGTTTCAAATTTTTACCTTTCTTTGGAGAAAAATTGTACAGGGTACCTCAGGCCGAGTTCAACTTCAAAAATTCAAATAAGACCATTTATGTTTAATCGGCATTTTAATTTATAAAGGTACCAATAAATTCGTTCACTTCACAAACTTAGTTAGTTTATTATCAAATAGATTATTTTAAGGCTATTGATTTGAAATCTACTGAAAATTTTCATTTTTAACCCTTAAAAATCTTGAAAACCATCTATATAACATAAATAATCTTTAGAAATGGTAAATGATAGAGTGAGTGTGGTGTTCAATCCTTTTTAAAAAGAATTAAATAATCTTTTGTCAATAATCAATTAATAATTGATCTCTTGAACTGAGTATACAAATTGTCCTTTTTAGATGGTCCAGCTGAATTTCCCTTGAACCAATGACGCTATTAAAAAAATAAATAAATAAATAAAAACGTGTTTAATATTTTTTAGACTAGTTTCAAATTTCTACCTTTTTTGAAGAACATTTATACAGGGTGTCCTTTTTAGACGGCCCGGCTGAATTTTTCTTCAATAATGACGCTATAAAAAAATACGTGTCTAATAGTTTTTAGTCTAGTTTCAAATGTTTACCTTTATTTAATTTATCAAACTATGAATAAATTCGTGCACTTCACAAACTTAGTTAGTTTATTATCAAATAGATTATTTTAAGGCTATTGATTTGAAATCTACTGAAAATTTTCATTTTTAACGCTTGGAAACCATCTATATAATATAAATAATCTTTAGTCAATAATCAATTAATAATTGATCTCTTGAATTGATTATACGGGGTGTCCTTTTTAGATGGTCCGGCTGAATTTCTCTTGAACAATGACGCTATTAAAAAAAAATATATATTTGTTTAAAATTTTTTAGTCTAGTTCTAAAATAAACATTAGCCTAAAGTAAACTTTAACATTGGTCTCTAGTCAAAGTAAACACTAGCATTTAGTCTCAAGTCTAAAATAAACGTTTAGTAGTCTCTAGTCTAAAGTAAAAACTAACATTTTTCAATTAATTAATATTTATGAAAGGTATTGGTTGAGATAAAAATGTCAGTGTCACGAGCGGGATTCGAACCCACGACGTTCGGCTCAATACGCCGCTGCTGTAACCACTTGAGCTACCGTGACTTCGATCCAATCGGACACTAACTTCCCATATCAACCGCACCTTTTGAATTTTCCCTCCTTTTTGCCATTTTTCAAATGTCGCGTAATCTATTTGATTCTCAGCGACAAATTATTTTATCTCAACCAATACCTTTCATAAATATTAATTAATTGAAAAATGTTAATTGGTCAATCGGACCACGAACTGTAATGGGGTAAACACTAACATTTAGTCTCTTGACTAAAGTAAACGCTAACATTTAGTCTCTAGTCTAAAGTAAACCGGTTGTCGTGGGTTCGAATCCCCGAATGGAAATCTCACAAAAAATCAATTATTAATTTTTATTAAAAGCATGGTTAAAAGCCGACAAGATCTCGCCAGGGCTTGACCACCGAAGTAGCTTCCGTTACATAAGCCCTGGGTATGCGATCCACGATGATCTAGCGGTTTAGAAGAGTCTTTATGGAAGAGAAGTTGTGGTCGACCGCGATGTACGAAGACTAGAGACGATCGTTTTACTGCTCTTACCGCACTTCGCAACCTTCATTTAAGGGCTTCCTTGATAGGTAGTCAACTCCAAACGGTCCGTAATGTACGGGTGAGCTCTAAAACATCCATCGGAGGTTTCGTGAGAATAATCTAGTCTCTAGACTTCCCGAATCAGGTTCTCTATTACTAGAGATGAATGGAGTGAAGACTTTTCGCAAATCAGCAACTCGCTTGGGCACTTGAACAATGGGGGTGTTTCTCTTGACGAATGCCGGTGTGGTTTGTGACCATCAGATGCCCGGGACCATGTGTGGAGAACACTTTGCTTCATGTGCCATGCGTCAAAGCTTTTCAAAGACAGTTATGGTATGGGGTGGAATAAAGAGGAAATCCGATCGCTTATTTATTCGATGCTTAGGAGACTTAAGGCCCTCCGCAAGGTCAAAGGAGGTAATACACGTAATTTTCAAAACTAGGTAATAAATTGTTAGTTAATCTACCACTAAAAGATTTTCCGGTTTTTGGTGAATTTTCTTTTAAAACAACATAATTAAATAATTTTTATTAAAAATCAAAAATTTTTAATTTTATTTTGTTTAACACTTAAATTAGTATGCTGTGTGGTGGTTAGTGACCGTTAATCGATAATTATATTGACTGGCACTCTCAACACGACACGCAAGAAAGGCACAATTACACAGAAGACAAACACTTTGAGCGCTGAAGATGATCTCAATAAAGATCGAAACGTTGGCACGATATGTTTGTTGTTTTTCTGAAACCTACATCACACCAGACCGCATCTCACGATTTCTAAATAAATTTTACCGTTTGTTCGCGAAAATCCGAATTCCTCTCTCCGAAATGGTGGAAGGGTTTTAGGTTTTTCAAAAAATACAATTAGAGATGTACTCCGGACTTACAATATGAAGCCGTATCGCTCTGATCCCGTCCAGGGACCTCGGGACTCTAGTTATGATAGGCGTCTAAAATTCCTTGCACAAATGTCGATTTGGGAGGTCGGAGAAAATAATCTTCCATATATCCTATGGGCTGATGAATCCAAGTTCACCTCTAATGGCATACTCAACCGTTGGAATTTTCAAACGTGGGCAGACGAAAATCCGATAATTTAGTACTCTTGTCATCATCAGGTCGTTCACAGTATCAACGTTTGGTGTGGACTTGTTGAAGATAAATTAATTGGACCTTTTTTTCTACGAACATGGTGTTCAGTTCCTCAATTTTTTGATGGGAGTTTACCAATGCTGTTAGACGATGTTCCTCTGCGATAACGACAAAGAATGATTCTCCAGCTTGATGGATACCCCGCAATTCTTTGCAGTTGAAACGTTATTTGAATCGTCACTTCCGGGATAGGTGGATAGGAGTTTTGGACTCCTTGGTCAACCGATTTAACTCCACTTGACTATTTTCTCTGAGGCCATTTAAAAAACAGTGCCTAAGACAATCATAACCCAGCAACCTCAGTTGATGAACTGCTGCAAAGAATAGAAAATGCTTGTCAATCCATTTCCCCTGACTGTAGAGAGGTCTGAGCACCAGTGAAGAGTGGTTAAAAAGGACAAATCTTTGCATCTTTACACAAAACAGGCAGTTCGAACATGAAATGTGATTAATAAATAGCAAACCAAATGACTGTTGTTTTTTTTGTTGACATAACTTTGTCATTTTTTGTCCAATTTAAAATCCGATTGTACCATTGTTTTCAGCGTAAAAATTCCTTTAAAATTATGTGTCAGGATATATAGGGTCGTATTTGAAATTGTGAAGTTGAACTCGGCCTGAGGTACCCTGTATAATTTATCTACAAAGAAAGATAATTTGAAACTAGGCTTGGGGATGGTTAGCTTAGTTTTAAAGCTTTAACCATCCAGAAAACATGAGAAAACTCTCACTTACCCTGTCAATCAAAGTACCCTTACTAATTTTATGTATAAAACAATTTTTTTAAGCTAAGTTTACTTAATTTTTTAGTATGTTTTTTTTTTATTTTACCTTTTTTTAATTACATAATAGTTATTTTGTTGTAAATGTGGGGATCGTGTGGTGATCGAAAGAAATCATGTCCATGCTCAAAAATTTGAAATAATTTTACAAAAATTACAAAATATGTTTCATAAAACATACTACGTAAAATCTTATGATCAAATAATGAGAATTAAAGCATATTTAACAGAATCCCAATTGACTTTTGTAAAAAAAATCACCATACAAATTATTGAAAATGACAAAGCCTACTGAAGGTATTTATATACTTTACATTTCCAATATTCCAGACTTTTTTTATTATATTGCTTTGCTTAAAAAATACAGCAATTGTATACTCATATACACATTATATAATTTATTAATTATTAATTAAAAGAAAGAACACAGAACAAGAAGTAAAAAATCACCATACAATTTATTGAAAATGACAAAGCTTACTGAAGGCATTTCTATACTTTTCATGTCCAATATTCCAGACTTTTAAAAAATTATTAAATTGCTTTGCTTTAAGCATACAGCAATAATATACTCATATACACATTAGATAATTAATTTATTAAAACAAGAAACTCTGAACAAGAAGTAAAAAATCAGCATACAATTTACTGAAAATGACAAAGCTTGCTGAAGGCATTTCTATACATTATTTCCAATATTACAAACTTTAAAAAAAAATACACATTATATAATTAATTAATTAACAATTAAAAGAAGGAACACAGACAAGAAGTAAAAAATCACCATGTAATTTATTGAAAATGACGAGGCTTACTGAAGGTATGTATATAATTTACATCTCCAATATTCTAGACTTTTTTTATTATATTGCTTTGCTTTAAGCATATAGCAATAGTATACTAATGTACACATTGTATAATAAATACATAAGTTCACATCACATAATAATAATTTAATTAATTATTTAAAACAAGGAACACAGAACAATGAAATAAATAGTTTTACACAGTAAATAATTACCATAGCACATATGTACAATGACATTAAAGTCTTTATCTCAGTATATCACATCAATATCACATTCTTTCAAAAATGCATATACCAATTTATAATTAATTAAGGTTTTTAGTTGAGATGAAAAAAATTTAATGGCACGAGAGGGATTCGAACCCACGACCTTCGGCTAGATACGCCGCTGCTCTACCACCTGAGCTATCGTGACCTTGATCCACTCGGACATCAACTCCCCATCTCAACCCCACCTTATGAGTTTTCCCTCCTTTTGCCATTTTTCAAACTCACTAAAGCTCTCTGTCGCCATTTCAATTGTCGACGAGAATCCAAACCGATTACACGACATTTGAAAAATGGCAAAAGGAGGGAAAACTCATAAGGTGGGTTTGAGATGAAGAGTTGATGTCCGAGTGGATCGAGGTCACGATAGCTCAGGTGGTAGAGCAGCGGCGTATCTAGCCGAAGGTCGTGGGTTCGAATCCCTCTCGTGCCATTAACTTTTTTTCATCTCAACTAAAAACCTTAATTAATTGTAAAGTATTAATTGGTCAAGCGGACCACGAAATTAGTGAATATCAATTTATAGTTGAGTCCATATTTATATTGAAAGCAAGCTTTCCCAACAAATTGGTTACTCAAAATTTCTTAGTGCATGCACTCTATCGACAAATTTCTGTCTTGCGTCTTCATATTCTAGGCACGTCAAAATTATAAGATGTTTTCTGGTTCATCGGACGTCTCACAATTTGGAGATCTATGGCTAATTTTATGCAAGTATGCACTGCAAATGCAGTAGCTTGAGCAAATCAGGGATATCAAAGCAAAAAAGTAATTATTTTAAATTATTTCATTATTTACAATGCATAAAATTTAGTCCTGAATATTGCAAATACAACAAGTATAAATTAGTTGCAACTTCAATTATATGATATAAAGTACATTTTGTTTTTATTTTATATACAATGGAAAATTTTATTGATCTATGTTACCTCTATTATTCGCAAATTGCATTTTTCATTTGTTCAATTCAGAATAATTAATTGAAATAAGTAACTTCGTCAATTAGAACACTAAACATAATTGACTATTTTTTTAAGTTTTGGATTGCCTGACTACATTATTATTTTTTTAAATTGTTTTGTTGATCATTTTATTTCTTAATTTCCAAAAGGTAAAGAGATGAAATGTTATATTAAATATTTGTTTTTAAAAGCCTGACATCTTTTACTTTAATTTTTAAATTAATTATTCTTGTTATCTAAGGTCTCGGTTGAGATGAAAAATAATGATTAATTTAAATAATTAATATGGCCAATTTTGACTGCTAATCATACATTGATTTTTATTTTAATGTTACAGTTAAATTGAAAATATTTTAATTTATATTTGACAATTCTATCGTTTTTATTTTTTCCATAGAATTTTGTTCCATACATTCTTTTTATTTTTATATAAACAGAAAAAGTAAGTGATATTAAAATTTTACTTTTCAATCCACATCCACATTGCCATGCTATATGCTATTTTCTTTTTTTTTTAAATTGAGATAAATGATTACCTCTTAAAAGCTTGATGTAAGCATTTTATTCTTTAAAAAAAGTTCATTTTGTTCACTGTCTTTAAAATTCGGGAAATATTTGTACAATTAGAAATTAAATATATCTTTACAGTTCAAACTTGCACATGTAAAAACATTTTTGATTTTTAATTTAAAACCTCATCAAGGCTGTTTATTTTATAATAGGCCAAGACAAATATTTTTATATGTAATATTTTTATATGTCCTTTCTAAATGACAATCTTCACCATTTGACCACCAAGCATCACACCCGTATGAGTTTTTGTTTTTAATGCTAATGTAACCATCATAAAAGATCAACAAATAAAATCAACAGGTTTACAATATGTAGAACGCATGATTAAAATCCCATTGTCACTGTGGGAGATTTTTAGTTTTAACAACACTTTCATATAACAAAAAAAAATCAATAATAACAAAACAATACAATTGATAAATATTTATTGTAACGTATTTGGTCTTGTTTGAAAAAGGCATAATTTATCAATGACCCTGAAATAACCCGATCAATACCGCCATCGTTTAATTACACCACATAATTTTAAATAAGACAAAACAAATATATTACAATGAATTAGTTTGTTCAAATAGCAAAAACAAGTATTAGAATACAATGGATCGTAATTTTGCAATCAAAATGAATCGCCATGCAGAAATAAGTTTATTTTTTAAAGAATTGCACCTTGTACTGTCAACCAGTTTTAACATAAATTAAACAAGGACTACATACGATTAATTATATTTTATGTTGCCTTTATTAAACAGTGCTGTCCGTACAAGGTCAAGGACTTCAAGCTTTGTTGATTCAATTTATGTTTCCAACTTCCCGGATCTATTCAGATCGGATTTTTATTGTAGCAGAATGGGATGTAATTACACGATTAATTCAGATTTGGTTGAAATTGTTAAATTTCAAGTTCATAAATGAGAAAAAAAATTAATAAACCTCATTCGCATAATGATCATTTACACACAAAAATTATTACAGATTTTACAATACCAAGGAATTTTAATTATTATTAATGTAACAATGTTAATTCATGTTTCGTAGACATCTTGGAATTCGCTTATGGATTGAGTCAAAAACCTGAGTACAAAGATGTTACCAAAATTTGGCTTGGACCCAGACTAATCGTTTCCATTCACAATCCAAAAGATGTCGAGGTAACGTATATATTAATATACTTAATAAAAACATTTATATTGTCAGCTTTGCTCTTTCCTGAGATGGACTTCGGTTAACTAAACTCACCTTAAGTCCAGGAAGCGGCTTGCAGTTTTTCAAAGCTCACGTACAGCAGAATTAGCAGAGTGCGCTGTGATGAAAACGTGGGAGAATTAAAATAAAAAAAAGAAGAATGAAAAGCAAAAGTAAAACAAAACCTTGACCAAATTTATTTATTGAACGTTGAAATTTATACAAACTAAAAATAATATGCCTTGAAGGTGGTGATCATCTTCGTTTCCCGGGTTCCGGTTTTGTGCTGCTGGTACACCATTCCACCTACCACTAGGGTCATGGGGACTCTCCAAACCCTCCCCCCCCCCAAAAAAAAATGCCTTGAACTTTCTTGTGGCAATTAATAATTGAGCGAACGAAGAAGGTTAATCGGTATAGACAAAAGAGCACTTATGGTTTATCAAGTTAGAGAAGCTAGGATCAGTCCGCTGCAGAAATCAGGAGCCGAGTCTCCGGTTAGCCCGTAAATTGCTTGACCTACCTTTTGTGATGGAAGGGGCATTTGTCCCATCCGAACGTATCCGTATGGCGGCCTCTAGCGCCTCATGACAAAATGTTTATAATATGGATGTAATATACATTCTAACTGCATGTCCCTTAACCCTACTACAAATATCTTTCAAGCTGAACTGCAAGCCCTAGAAGCATGTGTTTACCTATGAAATAAATAACAACAATGTCTTTCAATTCTTGGGTTATGGGAATTGGAGAGAGTTCGGAGCCCTCCTCAATTTCCATGAGTTGATTTTTGGGGTCTTCCTTTGCAGGTTCCCCCGGTGTTTTTTTTGCTTACTGTCAGTTTTTCCATGTAGTTCCCACGAGTGAGAGGGATCTAAAGGTCCGCACCGGAGGAGCCCTCTCACCAGTGTAGGGCTATTTACTCAAGGGGGTGCCCTTAAGGCTCCGTTATTGGCACAGTTATCCCTGTACCATTCATCCATCGGTACGGATCACATAACACCTTGGATTTAGGCTGGAATGTGGGGCTAGGATAGGGTGTAGGGTGGGAAGAGGGATAAGGTGTTGGGTTTAGGTTAGGAGATATCAGGTCCAGCTCCTGCCCCTCCATACCCCTCTTTCCATTTGTTAAATTAACAGGGTACACCCGCATAAGCTTCGTCATGGTGGAAAGTCGGAGTTGGGTATTAGAGGTTATTGGAGACGCATAGTACCCATTCGTACCCCAATGGCCTGGTGTTATGTCCATATCCCAGTACATGAGGAAACTTCAGGCAACAAGGCAGCAGACATACTAGCCAAAAAAGAATCCTTAGAAGACTTTTATGCCATAAAATTAGATACAATACAAAAGAACTGGAGTGTTGGGCTACTAAAGGACACAAGAATACTGTGAACGACCACCAGGCAATATGATTATTTGCAAAAAAAAAAACCAATGGGAGAAAGAGGACAGAAAGGTATTAAAACCCCTAACAAGTATATTTACTTGTTACTACTTCATGTTCAAGTAAAATGCTACTTAAAAAAATGGGACTATTAACAGATAACCAATGTCAAGTATGTCTAGAGGAGAGAGAGAGCCAACTGAACATATCCTATGTAACTACACAGCATCAACTAGGAAAAGATTTTGGTACCTAAGAAAGCCTTTCTTGAGCAATGTAGACTTTGATGCCTTACCCCTGAGAAAAATTTGTAGATAGATAGATAGATATTAAGACCGTCAGCCAGAGTTCGCAGTGCATTACTATTCCAAGAATATACATAATTATGTAATTATAAGAAAAGAGAATTTACAATATCAACTTCAGAGGTTGGTATGTTATGGTATGGTGAAAAAGGATACAAGGAAGCGGGGTTTATTAGAAATCATGCGTTCCACTGAGAAGCTGGTTTTTAACGTCGCTCAATTCTGAACATGCAAAACATGAATTAACACAACTGAATATTATCCAAATAAATACTGTTAGAAAATAATTTTAAATTAGTGGTTCATTTGGATGTCAAATATTATTTAGGTAGATGTTTAAAATAGGAAGTAAATCAAAATCTATTATATTATTTATGCATTTATCTCCATGTTTAATTTTATATTTTTTATTTCAAAATTCTTAGCCAATCTAGTTCCCTCGCTTTACTGAAACTATGTAACACAGTTGTATTTAATTAATTAAACATAATATGAGTGTATTAGAGACCCACCAAACTAGGATAGATATCTCTTGGTGTGCTTTGGGTAGAATGAATGTATTTATTGGCGCGAAAGTGAGCGTGTATGGGTGGGTTGTGCAGGAATATCGAGTACTCCACAGACCCACTGATTTAGGTTAGTGTTAGGCTATAATATCTTTTAGAGTGAATGGGCGGTGGCACTGTTGTAATATTAAATGCGCCAGTAGCTCCGCATTTTTTTTATTTGTAAATACAGAATGATTGGTTACTGTTTGAGTGAATGTATTTATTAGTGCGGTAGAAGTGTATGCATGGTTGGGTCTATGGTGGAATATCCCACCAACCTAGGTTAATATTTTAGATTAATTTTAATTGTATATAATGTATGGATGTATTTATTAGCGTGAAAGAGGGTGGGTCTTCAGAGGAATATCGAGTACTCTGAAATCCGCATAAAGGCTAGGATTGAATGTTAGTGAATGAGATAGTTTCAGAGCCTTTTCACCACGTGTGCGAGGGCTAAAAATGTAGAAATAACGTCCCAGAACACAACCAGAAAGATCGCCAGACTTCCTACAGAAAAACTAACTTCAAAAATAAATAAATAAATAAACAAATAAAATATATAAATAAAAATAATAATAAATAAATTTTTAAAACGTGAGGTAAAAGAAATGTGAGGTGCCGGCAATGGCCCAGGCTGACCAAAAAAAACATTAAGTTAATATAATTAATTGTATTACAATTAATTAATTCTTTATACCCTAGTATATATTTTAAATTGGAAATAAATAAAGGTGGTTGCTTAAATATTTTAGACTTAAAACTGATTGAAATAGATGGATGTAGAAAACCCACCACTACGGACACCATGACACCAGCAGTTTCTTCTCACTCATGGGCCCATAAAAAGCTGCTGGATTCGTTTAGCTCATATACCACATGTTGAAACTCACATTAACACCTGCTAATTATAAAAAAGAATTACGAACAATTAAACTCTTGGCTAAAAACAATGGATATCAAGAAATATTTATCGATACATTGCTAGTAAAATGAATCAAAAAATTAACTTTAAAAGAAGCGACAAACGAACTCATCCACTCCACCAAAAATGAATCTTTAGGTTTTCATCGCTTGACATATATTGGGGAACTATCAGAAAAAGTAGCTGAAAATTATTAAAAGAGCAGGTTTTAGAGTAGCTTTTAGAGGTCCAAGTTCACTTAGAAAGATCCTCTCAAAACCTAAAGACAACTTGTCAAAAAGTGGGGTTTACCAACTAATTGTAATGATTGCAACATTAAATATATATTACAATTAATTAAGGTTTTTAGTTGAGATAAAAAAGTCAATGGCACGAGCGGGATTCGAACCCACGATCTTCGGCTAGATACGCCGCTGCTCTACCACTNAACACATATACGAATTTGTCACATGGCTAATATGCATAGTTCATAACGCCAAAAAAAAAAAAAAAAAAAAAAAAAAAAAAAAAAAAAAAAAATGAATCAAAACAAAATTTAAATTTAAATACAACAGTTTTAACAAAGGGGGAACTAGATTGGTTTGAGAAATTTGAAATATAAAAAAATTTAAAATTAAACGTGGAAATAAATGAATATATAATAAGACAGATTTTTATTTACCTCCAATTTTAAACATATAGCTAAATATATTTGACCTATAAAATGAATCACTAATTTATTTTCATACAGTATTTATTAGGATAATATTTAGTTGTGATATTATTCACGTTTTTGCATGTTCAAGATAGAACAGCATTAAAAACCAGCTTTTCATTGGAACGTAACATTAGCGGTTCACTCTCAACCTGATGAGCATTTAATGCTTGAAATCTGGATTGTTAAAAACAACAAATTTGTGAATAGAACATCATTTACAAAAAGTCTATTTTGTCTAGAGGAGACAGAGAAACAACAGACCGTAACCTACGCTGTGGCAACTAGGAAAGCCATTCTTATATAATATACAATATCCCTGAAAAGATCCTGTACTTTCTTAAAAAAAGCTAAAATTTTCCAGGAAAAACATTAGCAAAGCTTGGATACAATGAAAGAAAATTTAAGTGTTAAAAAGTACATTTTGTAACAAAATGTTTTCATTATTATATTTCTACAGTTAATATTTTCATTTCAGTTGGTTTTGGGAAGTAATGTGCATCTAAGGAAATCAATTGAATACAGCTACTTCCAGCCGTGGTTTGGAAATGGTCTTCTTATCAGTTATGGTAATTATTAATCATTAAAAAATTTAAAAAAAAACAGTTTTTTAAACATTTTTGTTACAGGTGACGTATGGAAGACTCACAGGAAAATGATTGCGCCCACATTTCACTTGAACGTGCTTAAAAAATTCATGAGCGATTTCAACTACAACTCAAAGAGGTTGATGGCGCGTCTGGAGCATCTCGAAGGAAAGGAATTCGACTGCCATGAATACATGAGCGAGTGCATGGTTGAAACGCTTTCCGAAACAGTCATGGGCGTCAGACAAGAAGCCAAAGGGAGGAACTGCCTCACATATGCTATGTCAGTTATGAAGTGAGTACTTGTTTCGATTTGTGAAAAAAAAAAATTGGGATTTTACTAATTATACCAAACACGATGCCAGGATGTGCGATATTTTACACACGAGACAGACCAAGCTTTGGTTCAGGCCCGATTTCTTGTTCCGATTCACAAACCTCCGCCAGGACAATGATCACCATCTTAGTATTATCCTCAACCTCACTAACAATGTAAATATAATTTAAATTAATATATTAGGGAGGGAAAAGCGTTAAAATGAATTATCTATCTACCAAATGCTAATTGATTGTATGTTTATTTTAAATTTACAAAATAATTTATACTTTATTGTCAGCTCCTACGAAAGAAGAAAGAACTGTACGACCACAAAAAAAAACCCTTTCCAGTACCAAAAGACGCAGCTGAAACTAAGAAAGATTCCTCGCCCAAGGAAAAGTTCGCTTTTGGCATTGCAACTGGGCTCAATGATGACATTGATAATGATGAATGCGACATAGGTAAATTAAAACAATAAAACTTTACTTTTGTAAATTAAAACAGTTTAAGCTAAACTTCTTTTCTATTAAGGTGAAAAAAGAAGGCTCCCATTTTTAGAATCCATGATAGAAAGGGCACACAAAGGCGATGGAATGTCAGATGTTGAGATCAAAGATCAAGTCAATACTATTATGTTTGAGGTAATGATTGAAATAGTTTTCTATGATCATGCCTATCATTGTTTTTCAATATCAGGGGCATGATACTACAGCAGCAGCAAGCAGCTTTTTCCTCTGTGTCATGGGTGCTAAACCAGATATCCAGGTATGATATAACCAATTATATTTCATCTTCATTTCAATAAGAATTTTGTTTTACACCAGGAAAAAGTAATTGAAGAAATAGATTCGATCTTTGGCAATTCCGACCGCGATGTGACCTTCCAGGACACACTTGAGCTTAAATTTTTGGAGAGGTGTTTACTCGAAACTCTTAGGCTCTTCCCTCCAGTGCCGATCATTGCGAGAACACTCGAACATGACTTGTCATTAGGTACTTATTTTTAATTGTATATATTCAAGAAATTGATTGTGCTTTTGACTAGCTACAAGCGATTTGGTCGTCCCTGCCGGCTGCACTGTTGTCATACCGATGTTCAAGATTCATCGAAGGGGTGACATTTACCCCAACCCTGAAGAGTTTGACCCTGACAATTTCCTACCTGAAAATGCCGCCTCGAGGCATTATTACGCCTACGTGCCGTTCAGCGCAGGTCCAAGGAGTTGTGTCGGTAAATAAATAACTAAATTCTAAATCTTCGATGATTTTAAACGTAAAATATTACAGGTAGAAAATACGCCATGCTCAAGCTGAAAATCCTCCTCACCAATATTCTTAGGAAATTCCAAGTCAAACCATCCAAACTTGCGATGAAGGATTGGAAACTCCAGGGTGACATCATCCTCAAGAGATCAGAAGGCTTCAATGTTGCATTAGAAAAGAGGACGAGCATTGCAACATAGAAATATCATTTAAACAAAACTAAATATAGAAATATTAAGTCTAATATGAGTGAAACATGTAGTATTTGATTGAGTCTGCATTATTTTTTTATTGAATTATTTAATTTATGGATTAAATATTTTTGTAAATAATTGGGATAAAAGAAGATTGGTTTACAATTTGTAAATTTTTATCACTTCTTGTTTTTGTTTTTTTTTTAGAAAAATAGAACAAGTCGATCTGCTGTTTGCAGAGTAGTGTAAATAAATTTATTTTTTGCTCTTCAGATGCAAGAATATTAACATTATTTTATTTCAAATCCCAACTTCTGATTTTATTTTTCAATACAATAGTTTCTTGATAAAAGTTCAAAAATTAAAAAAAAAATTAAAAATTTTGTTCGAGCTGGTAAAATGGCTTGAGAAAGAACGACTGAAACACAGCAAGAAAACAGCAGGTATAAGGCAAGATAAGAGATTCATAAATCACTCAGAAAGGAAGTCCTTTGAGGAAATTATAAGCCACTGTCCTCTAAAGAAAGAGGGCAAAGTAGACAGAAAAATGCCGATTATGTGAAAAAAACACTAAGTTCATTAACATATCCTTGTGTAGGTAAGGCACTAGTGGTATAAAAAAAATACCTATCAATCGCAGGGTACAAAAAAATTAATAATAAAAAACGTAAATAGAACAAGTTGAAAATTATTTTAGGAGAAATTTAGGACTAATGAGGACAACCTTTCAAATTTTCCCTCCTTTTTGTCATTTTTCAACAAATGCCGTGTAAGCAAGATTCGATTCCAAAATTACAATTACCCATACCATTATAATTACCAAATTACAAATGCCCATACCTCCAGTACAAAAAGAATCAGTGGCTCCCATCCCTCCTTGAGCATTTTCCAAACCGAAAATTTTGTATTCACTTGGAAAATATCGCAAAGCCCTTACACCTTTTCATGTATACCAGCAGTTTTTGAAAATAAAAAAACGCACTCCCACAAGCGGCATTTATCTATACGGACGGATCAAGGAGCTTCAGGGGCGTGGGAACTGCGTCTATATGTTTCTTTTCTCTCTACATCATTTCTATAGCACTGAGCTACTAGCAATACAGAAATCATGCCTTGGAACACCCCTATTCAGATGATCCTGGTGTGCAGGAGGTGCTGGCGTCACTGGGGAGCCTCCAACTACAGAGAAAGAGCGTTTATTTCGTCTGGGTTCCTGGACATGTAAATATTAAAGGAAACCATTTGGCAGATGAAGCTGCAAAAGAAGCAGCCAATACAGGCCTTCAAATCAGGAACGTTCCAAAGGGTGATATGACTGTAGTTTACAAGTCAAAAGTTAAGGGTCAATGGGAACAGGTCTGGACTAACATATGTGAAAACAAACTATGGGAAATAAAGAACTGTAGATGCATGGCCTACTTCATTCAGAATTAGTAGAAGGGAAGAAGTGGTTCTTGCACAGTTGAGGATCGGACACTGTAGAGCCACTAAGGGTCATTTGATGGGGCAAGAGGCACCTCCAATTTGCGGAATGTGCAATCAAATCGTCCCAACCAAACATATACTTACGTCATGCTCATTATATACAGTCCATAGATGTCTACACTCCTTGCTTATAAGCATCCAAGAAATGCTAGGCGACAACAATGATAGTATACGTAATTTGTTTGATTTTCTCAAATCAGCAAATCTACTCGACAAAATATGAGCTCACACTGTTTGTCCTTCTCTATATATACAAGATCAGATATATAAAGATAAATAATATACTACAATTGGGGACCGCGGTAGCCGAGTGGTTAGCATGAGAGACTCTCACGCCGCGGTCGTGGGTTCGATTCCCACCGTTGCCCCTTTTTTCCCAATAACCCCCCAAATTTGAACACACATATACGAATTTGTCACATGGCTAATATGCATAGTTCATAACGCAAAAAAAAAAAAAAACTACAATTAATTAAGGTTTTTAGTTGAGATAAAAAAGTTAATGGCACGAGCGGGATTCGAACCCACGATCTTCGGCTTGAAAGACCGCTGCTCTGCCACCTGAGCTATCGTGACCTCGATCCACTCGGGCTCCAACTTCCTATCTCAAGCCCCACCTTTTTTGAATTTTCCCTCCTTTTTGCCATTTTTCAAATGTTGTGTAATCTATTTGATTCTCGGCGACAAATGAAATGGCCTCGGAGAGCTTTAGTGAAGTATACTTCATTTTTGATCTTTAAATTCACTAATTTCGTGGTCCGCTTGACCAATTAATATACTACAATTAAGGTTTTTAGTTGAGATAAAAAAGTCAATGGCACGAGCGGGATCGAGTGGATCGAGGTCACGATAGCTCAGGTGGTAGAGCAGCGGCGTATCAAGCCGAAGATCGTGGGTTCAAATCCCGCTCGTGCCATTGACTTTTTTATCTCAACTAAAAACCTTAATTAATTGTAGTATATTAATTGGTCAAGTGGACCACGAAATTAGTGAATTTAATAAATAATATAGAATAAAGATAATAAATATTAGATATGATAATAATAAAGATAATAAATAATAATAATAATAGATAGAGAAATAGAATAAAGATAAATAAATATAGATAGATAAATATACTAGGTCAACCGTCCGCGTGGGTAGCTTTAATCTGTATGCCTCTTTCTATCTATTAGATAATGAGTTAGTCATTGGGACAATCATGATCCTTGGTGGTTGAGGATTCTCGGCGACATATGAAGTGGCCACAGGGAGCTGTTCGTGAAGTTATACTTCATTTTGCTTATTAAATCCATTATATTTAGTAGTCTATTGACCAAATTACTTCTTTCAATTAATTATTGAAGTCACAATAGCTCAAGTGGTCGAGCAGCAGCATATTTAGCCGAAGGTCGTGGGTTCAAATCCCACTCGTGGCACTAGCTTTTTCATTTCAACCAAAACCTTACATAAAAAGATTAATTAATTGAACGAAGTAATTTGGTCAATAGACCAGTAATATAATTGGTAAAAATTATTATGTAAATTCAACTTAACAGTTTATGGATCATCTGTGCACTCAAATTTTTTACATAAGAACATGGAAGAGACATTCATGCAATTGGCTCATCCCTTGTCAATACCTCGGGGAGACCAATCAATTTTGAATCAGTTGGGAAGGATGATTATATCAAAAACCAGCTTTTGATCATTTTTTTCCTCTTTTTATTCAGTATAAATATTAAAATATTGTATAAATTTTAAGAAAGAAATCACATATAAAATGACAACATGCACACATACACAAAAATAAGTAGAAAAGTTTAGTGTTCAGTCAGTTTAGAAATGGAACATTATTTAAGCACTTTTGGTTTTGGAGTTTTTTTTTTGCTTGTTTCAATCTATTATCATCATAGTTTCAACAACATACGGGGCAATTTACATACATGACAAAAACTAATTGAGACCACACTTTTCTTTTTTCTTTGTCTTTTGTTTAAAAAGCAAACTGTACTATACTTAAAAAATTAACGAGAGAAGGGGTAAAGGTGCGTGTGTTTAGTATTATTTTTAGTATAAATTTATTATGCAATGCACCAAATGAAAGACACCAAAATAAAAGTTAAAGAAAAGGAATGAATCCACTTCTGAGCATTTCTGCCTTCTTTTGAGTAATAAAGGTCATTGGTAACTGAAAATGGCACTAAAGATGGTTCAGTTTAATATCGATATATAAAATATTTATTATAATAAATTAAGTATTGAGTATATTTAGCTGAATACTGTTTTCATACTTTTTACCTTTTATAATATATTAATATCAAGCAATATGTTATTTAATATTATATGAGAGCGATTATAGAACTAAAACTAAATTAATTTTCTTTTCCCTTCAATAATTAATTACTTAAAAACTATATTCATAATAATACATTCAAAATATATACACAAAGAAATCACCGGGTGAACACACTAGACAATAAAAATATTTATTTAAAAAAATGATCCAATTTACCATTTCAATCCATGACTAGATAAAGATTACAGATAATTCAATTAAAATATTGTCATATTTCACAATTAAAAATAATATTACTTGATAATAATCAACAATCAACACCATGCTAATAACTGCATGTAAACTTTTATTTTTTTCTTTTGTCATTTTGGCAGAGGTGTTAAATTTTAATACAAAAAACATAAAACAAAAGGAATGTGCTTTTTTATAAATTTGTTTCACTTTTCATATAAAGAACTGTGTGACATCTTTTAAATTTTATTAATTGGCAATTTGAGAGAAAATAAAAACTGCCTGCCATCCAATGTATGCAGTGCTTTACGGTTAACTCAATGTACAACAAGAAATAAAAAATTCTCAAAATATTGATCTTCATAACGGGTAAGGTTTTCTTAAATGCAGATAAATAAAAAAATAAATATTTCCTTTAACAAAAGATTGTTGTTTTTATTTATTGATTGATTTTATTTTTAATGGGGTTCACAACATCAGAGGATCAATCCAAGGAGTGCTGGTGTTTTTGAAAAAATAAATGGTTTAAAATAGAGAATTTTATAATTTGTATAACACAAATCCACCTTTTCATTTTGTATTCTGTCATCAACTGTACATGTGGATGATGAACTTATGGCAATGTCAGGTTTGCAGCGTATTTTACAAATTACAATAAAAAATTGAACAAATTATAAAACAAAGTCGAGGTCGGGAGTAAATATTTACCTTTCCCCTCAGATATGAATTATTGCGTTACATTAATATTTTACGATCAGCATGAAAATTTCATGTTTACCGAAGTTGTAAAAGTGCATCTACTATAAAATATCTATTATAAATCATTTCATTAGTGAATACAATTTAATATTACACACAAATATTGAGCCTTGACTATCTTAACTACATTTTTACCGATTTTTTTTTTAAGTTTTAACTTTAAAAAGTATTTTTCTAGACTTTATATTTTTTAATTATTTAGCTTTTTTTAATGAAAATTTCTAAACTGTAAAAATTCTGCTCGTTCAAATTCCGAAGTCACACAGTTCTTTTTGTATATTCTCTCTTAGTCGCTAATTTGTCTTTTTTTTCTTGAGATTCACCTTTTCCCTTTAAAGTGTAAACATGCCGATCAGACTAAGTTTTATTATAAAGCAGAAAAACAAATCAAAAAAATACTCTCAGTCTTATAATTTTTGGTTGACAAAAATCCTATTAAAAAATCCTGAGAGAGAAAGAGAAAGAGAGCTTATTTTACGTTGTATTTTTATCTAGTGAATGAATTGCCGTGCGATATAAATAACAAGTTCTTTTTGCTTACGTCTCAGCGTTTTAGTATAAATATAATTATGTTGCAAAGTACATTCCAAGGGGGTAAATTTTTTTCTGTATTCTTCTCCTTAAAAAATGCATTTCTATGCTCTAACAACCTACATATTCCTTCTTTAAAAATGTTTCATTCATTCTGGGGAGAAGAAAAAAAGGAAAAACAATATTATTATAAAACATCGAAATTTTCATTTATGTTGTTAATATAAAAATAATAGTTACCCATTCTACTTCGTCAACACCTTCCATTTTATCCTGCTCTAACTTCATATTTATCTCTACACGGCTACTGACAGATTTTTGAATCTAGAACAAAACAAAAGTGAACAGTTTTAAAATTTTAAACTGAAAAATTAAAAAAAAAAACCTGTTCTTGTTTGTGTTTGACTGAAGGATCGGCCCACGGCATACGCCCTGTCATGACATTGCTCGCTTTTGACTCTTTGTTATTTGGCAAACTGTGAACATTTGCTGGAGTCCCTTGTGCTTCTGACACTAAAATAAACATAATACAACGTTTTGTTCTGCTGTGGAGTTCATCATGACTTACAGCTGTCCATGTTAGGAGGCTTCAAACTGATCCTCAGCTGCTGTATGTTGCCGCCATTGATCCACTCTTCACTCGTCATGGTCGGCTCCCAAGTAACTTTTGAATCAGGGAATAAGTCGTCTTGGAAAAGATCACTCTTTAAAAAAAAAAATTAATATATATTTTTTATTACGATTAATTATACATTTTATTTAAGGTTTTGGTTGAGATAAAAAGCTAGTGTCATAAGCAGTATTCAAACCCACGACCTTCAGCTACAATCGTGACAAGTGGTTAGAGCAGCGGTGTATTAAGTTGAAGGTTGTGGGTTCAAATCCCACTTGTGACACAAGCTTTTTCATCACAACCAAGACATTTGATAAAAAGTATAATTAATTAAAAAAATTAATACAGTCAATATTAATAAGGTTTTTAAGTTGAGATAAAAAAGTCAGTGTCACGAGCGGGATTCGAACCCACGACGTTCAGCTGATACGGCGCTACTCTACCACTTGAGCTATCGTGACTTCGATCCACAGGGACACCAACTCCCCATCTCAACCCCACCTTTTGAATTTTCCCTCCTTTTTGCCCGAGTAGATCGAAGTCACGATAGCTCAAGTGGTAGAGCAGCGGCGTATTAAGCCGAAGGTCGTGGATTCGAATCCCGCTCGTGACACTGACTTTTTTATCTCCACTTAAAAACCTTAATTAATTAAATATATATTAATATAAATTAGACCAATTAATAAATATAAATATAGATATTAATTGGTCAAGCGGACCATGAAAAATTGTGAATTTAATAATTAATACAGTCAATTATGGATTTTTTTATTATGTTAAACAGTGCCAGAACAATTTAGTTGTCTTTGTAAATTTTGCATAGAGTGGAGAAGTAATCCATTGATTACTCTTTTATCACAACACTATTCATTTTCCTCACTAGGGAGGAAATCACTAGGCCATTTTGGCATCTTAAAAGGATTGTCTGAGTGTTTGGGTTGAAAGGTTTTGGATTGGTTGACTGAGTTTACATGTGTCTGTTCTGCAATTGATGCTGCGTTTATCTCGGGTGATGTAAACCATTTCTAAAAAGTCACGTTTATATTTGTTTTGTTCTGTGTGTAATATTTTTGGATTGTTGAAGTCGAAATTGTGTTGGTGTTCAAAATGGTGGGTAGCTAGTACAGTAGGATTTTGCTTGGGTTTTTTTGCAATCATAGATATGTTGCTTTACTCTCTTGTATACTTACTCCATATATTGGGATGTAAGACCGATGTAAGTTGCTGGACAGTTTAAACAGTTGATCTTGTAGATTACGTCAGATTTATTTGTTATTGGTGTGGGATCTTAAATTTTGGAAAAAAGTGTTTGAATTTTTTATAATTTTTAAAAGCTATTTTAAAGTTATCGGACGAGAGAAATGTGTTTAATTTATGTGACAGGCCGTGAATGAATAGCATGAAAATGTATGTTGGTTTGTTTGTATTTGATAGATTTGATGTAGTATTATTAGTAATAGTGGATGATGTTAGTGTTGAGTTGTAGTTGTTGATTATTCTGTTAATTGTGTGTTTAGGGTAGAGATTGTTATGGAGGATCTGTTTATATATCTTTATGTTCTTGTGGTGAAATGATTCATGGCTTAGGGCAATCATTCTGTGAAGTAACCATTTGGCTGTGTTTATGTATGAAGAGGATGGTGAGATTTAAAGTTGAGGTAGCGATCTGTGTTTCTTGGTTTTTGGTACCAATCTGTGATTAATGTGCCATCTGGTTGTTTTATACGAGTGTATCTACAAAGTGTATTGCTTTGTTGTTTTCAACTTCCTTCCCCACCCCTACAAAATCCAATAAACATAAAACAGCAACATCTTACTGGCACTCTCAACACGACACGCAAGAATGGCACAATTACACAGAAAACAAACACTTTGAGTGAGCAGAAATACTTTGATTGAATATAAAAAATATATTTTGCATTGTATAAAATCACTTTTATCCACATCCTACATGTATTTGTTAAATTTAAACAATGTTTGTAAATCCCAGGCCCTGAAGATGATCTCAATAAAGATCGAAACTTTGGCACAATAAAGGCAATTTTTTCTGAAACCTACATCACACCACCGCATCTCAAGATTTCTGAACAATCAATATACATTTTATTTGGTTTATTGCAAATTCTGTATTTTTTGACTTGCCTGAGTTAACTCATGCTAATAATTTAACGTTTTTGAGATGCCAATTTGGCACATAAATAAAAGCTAATTTTAAAAAATGTGAAAGAACTAAATTTATGTCTTAAAGTATATAAATCAGACATAAAAAAATGGATGATTTTTGGAACATTAGAAACAAACTTGTAAGGCAAGGGGTTAATTATTATTCTCTTACCTTAATCCTAGGTACAGTGAAAGAAAGAGGTTCGATAGTTGTATTTGTCAATCTTAAAGCTTTGGCGAATTCTACAGATGTTACATCACAACAGTTCTTTGGCAAAAATGAAAGCCCCTGATGAAGCGAGCTGCATCTATGATGGCTCAACGCGTTCAAATAAGGCGCCTCGGCACAAACTTGAAAAGCGTAGATCGTCGAATCACCCTGAGATAAAGTTTCAGATTAACAAAGGACAGAGGAGATAAAGCATGTCAAGACTTACCCTCCCTGTAAGGAAAAGGGTGGAGCTGTCTTCATCATAAAAAGGTATGAGAATAGCCGGAGAAACATCAAGTCCGACTGTAGTCAAAGGGTTATCCAAGTTATCACTTTTAAAGACCATAATTTGCCTCTCTGATACCCTTAATAAACATAAGATATTTATCATGAAAATACTACACTGCTCATAAAAAATAAAACCGACCAACTGGTTTTTGCACAAAAAAAAGGCCAACATTGGAAATGCATATTTCTTCAGCTTTTAAGTCACAGACTAAGCCTCATTTTATAGAAAATTTTACGCTGAACAAGATGGCTTCTTAAATGTTTGCCTAACTTCAGCCATTCATCAGTAAATCCAAAATTTTGAGAACATGTTAATTTTTTCACTTTTTACGAAAACTTCAAATTGAGCTGTGAAGCCAGAAAATCATCCTGGAGCAGCGCCCTATTAATTGATAGGAAAATTTAATAAGCTTTCAATTGGTCACCTTCCACTTTGCCTGATTTCTCAACCGTTTTCGAGTTATTCACAATTTTTGGGCACAAAATGTGGTTTTCTAATGCTCAAAACTCTCCTGATTTTCAGAATGCATAAATTTTGAACTGTCATATTTTCGCAAACTTTATGCTCCAAAACTTTTGTTCCAAGGACTTTTTCAAAAAAGTTAACAAACAACATGAAAAGTGAACTGATGATATGTCGTTCCTATTGATTGTTCTACTTATGAAAGATTACTGTGGTTGTCGTTTCATTATTGCTTCGTCAAAATAGACTTAAAGAAAATAGGTCTTGACAGATTACACATTTACTTTGACCTTTTGGGATGCGAAATGCTTCTACTGTCAATAGCCACTTGTTTACCTCATCACGGAAATTCAACTTTTCCTTCCCATTTCACAGTTGTGGCAGTTTGGCTTCAAATAACGCATTGAAACAATAGGTTTATCAATGATAAAATCAAAAGTGATATGTTTTTTTCCACGAGCAGGAAAAAACGACATTTTGTGCCCAAAAAATGCAAATAATTCAAAAACAGTTAAGAAATCAGGCAATCTGGAAGGTGACCAATTGAAAGATTATCAAATTTTCCTATCCATTGCTATAGGTTGTATCCATAGCACAGCTCAATTTGAAGTTTTCGTAAAAAGTGCAAAAATTAACATGTTCCCGAATTTTTAATTTACTTATGAATGATTGAAGCTATGAAAACATTTTAAAAAGCCTATCGCGTCTTTACAGACCCTCAGGCATCATCGGCTGAAGGCCCCCTCCCAACAATGGAAGGACTCGGTAGCTCTCTTCAGTTCGAGACGCTGAAAGAGGTAGACCTTTATGGCACATCTAGATTGAACAGAAAATCATTCCTTTTTTTTTCCTTGTGGTTTATGTCACTATTTTTCAAGTAAGTTTTTTTTCGTGTTGAAGCGTGTGAAATTCATTTTTTGGGTATACTCTTCCTTTGGTTTTTTTTTTTATTTTTTTTTAATGCCATTAAAGGGGTGAGCTTTTTCCTTATTTGGTTTATGTCACTATTTTTCAAGTAAGTTTTTTTTCGTGTTGAAGCGTGTGAAATTCATTTTTTGGGTATACTCTTCCTTTGGTTTTTTCAGTTTTTTTATTTTTTATTTTATTTTTTTTTTTTTTAATGCCATTAAAGGGGTGAGCTTTTTCCTTATTTGGTTTATGTCACTATTTTTCAAGTAAGTTTTTTTTCGTGTTGAAGCGTGTGAAATTCATTTTTTGGGTATACTCTTCCTTTGGTTTTTTTCATTGGTTATTTTTTTTTTAATGCCATTACAGGGGTGAGCTTTTTCCTCATTTGGTTTATGTCACTATTTTTCAAGTGTTTTTGTTTTCGTGTTGAAGCGTGTGAAATTCATTTTTTGGGTAAACTCTTCCTTTCTTTTTAAAAAAGATGGTTCCTACTCACATTAAGTAATATACATACAATATACACTTAATGTGAGTAGGAACCATCTTTTTTAAAAAGGATTGAACTCCACACTCACCCCATCATTTATAATTTCTACTCTTCCTTTGGTTCTTTCATTGATTTTTTTTTTTTTTTTTTTTTTTTTTTAATACCATTACAGGGGTGAGCTTTTTACTTATTTGGTTTATGTTACTATTTTTCAAGTGTTTTTTTTTTCGTGTTGAAGCATGTGAAATTCATTTTTTGGGTATACTCTTCCTTTGGTTTTTTCATTGGTTATTTGATTTACCTGAACTATTGCATCATTATGCACATTTTCTTTGATTGAATTGGGTTGGAGACGATTGGAAGCAGACCTTCTCATAGGCCATTTTGTTCAATGTAAAATTTCAAAAAAAAAAAAAAAAATGGGACATATTGCAGGTCTGTGACTGGCAAATGTGCATTTTCAAAGTTATCTATTTTTCATGCAACAACCAGGTGGGGTTTTTTAATTATTTTATTTATTTTTTAATGCGTGGTGTTTAGTGACCATAAGCCAATGATTATTTGGAGATCATGAGGTGCGGTCTGGGGTGACGTAGGTTTTAGAAAAACATTTTCTTTATCGTCCCAACGTTACAATGCAATCATGCCAATGTGTCATTCTTGTCTGTCGTGTTGGGCGCTCTCAACACAACAGACAAGAATGGCACATCTACACGGAAAACAAACACTTTGAGCCCTGAAGATGATCTCAATAAAGATCGAAATGTTGGCACGATAAAGAAAATGTTTTTCTAAAACCTACGTCACGCCAGACTGCATCTCACGATCTCCAAATAATTATTTTATTTATTTATTTTATTTTTTTTTTTGGAAGGTAGTGTATTTTTATTTAGCTAAGATTCATTTATTTAATAATTCTAGAGGCAATAATTTCAGTTTGCCAGACTTTATAGTTCTTAACGAAAAAATCTGATCTCTGACAAAAATAGAATATAATAAGAGACAGATAAAGGGAAATGAAATATTGTATACTATATACTAAAACATTAAATATAATTAAAATATAAATTTACTTGTCAAATCCCATGACAGCTATAAATTGACCTTCCACAGCCCAAACAAGTCTTGCGCCTCGAGTGCCCCCTGGTCCTTTTCCTTGTCTGATCGGATCAGGGCTAACCCTCGGCTCATATACAGAAAGTACAGACCCTCTTGACGCCGCAGCAATGTATTTTCCACATCCTGACCATGCCACGGCAACAATCTAAAAACAAAACAAAAAATTGAAAATAATTATACGGTGATATTTTAAAAATATGAAAAGCATACTTGATCGTCAGCATTAAGGGTCACGGCCAATTCTAAAGTTGAAAGATTCCAGATTTTGATGGTCATGTCGTACGAAGTTGTTACGAGTATGTCGGTAGCCAAAGGGTGGTATTTGAGGCAGTAGATTTTCTCAGTATGTGCCTGTAATACTGATTCAGGTGTGTTTGTCACTTCGGTCAGACCTCCTTCTGGAATGACCCAGATTTTAACAGTGCCGTCGTCACATCCAACAGCGACCCTGTGTGTGTTGAAAGGATCCCAGGCGAAATCCATAATCGTGTTGGCATTGACGAGTGTCGGGGTGACACCGTCTGGCAACTTGCCGGGGCGGTTGAGTTCAAAAACGGCCAATTTACCACCCGGTCCGCCAAGAGGTACTGCCACACGATCCTTATTGCCTGGAAAAAAAAATAAAACGAATTAAAAATTTCAAATAGATTCGGATAGAGAGAAAAAAAAACTTGAGACTTACAATGAAAACCATCGCATTCTCCTGATATCTGTCTGCTGACATTCCGTACATTGTCAATATGAAGTGACTTATGGGCAGGTGTACCCTTGAGATGTCTATATTTTGAAACCCGACCTGAAAAACACAAGTTAATGGATACTACCAAAAAAAAAAAAAAAAAAATTAATATTACCAAAAACAGTAGAGGTCCGTTTTGGTGCATTTGCTGCGGCATTGGACTTCTGCACAGGTTTCTGACTAGACTCGTCTTCTTTTATCTCCTTAATCGATCCAGAAGTCTTAGAATGCTAAATTTATAGACAATTGATTAAAAATGAGAATATTTTTTCAGGTTAATAAAAGGATCACCTTTAAAGAATCCCTTCTTCTTAACGGAGCAGGAGAGACATTAGCTGGCTCTTGCATAGACAAAGATCTCGCTTCGTACATTTTCCTACGTTCTGCGATGCTAGCTCTGACGCCGCCTCTGCCCAAATCGCCCCCGCCTTCTTCCGGATCATCTGGAGATGGTGTACTGCTAACGATCCCATCTTCCTAATATGTTGAAAAATACAAATAAAAAATCATGCGAGAGTAAAACGAAATTGCTCTCGGTGTGACAAACCTCATCGTTGTTTTCATTTGGGTCTGGCTGTGTTTCAAGGCATTTTTCGCCATTCCCGTTAACGCCGTTGGCGTTTGTGTTAACTACATCAGGAAGGGTGGAAACGTTTGTATCGTTGTCGAGGGCCATTTGTCCAACCTTTTCGGTGACATCGTCGCTTTCGTTGAATTTCGGGGGCGTAAAGGGTTTTGGTCCAAGTCTTGGCTACAACCAATATTTAAAACTTGTAACACAAAGCTTTTGAAGCTTAGTTGAAGAGAGCAACAATTTCTTTGTAATAATATTAAAAATTTACATAAAATATAAGCACATCAAAACATGCTAAGTTACTACCTAAATAATAAATAAATATTTAAATTTAAAAACAATGCTATAATAAAATATATATATCAACTACTAGACAAACTTAATTAATTAAATTTACATAATATTCTACAATAAAAACTTGAAGCTGAGATAATATTTGTAATAAATAATAATTATTAAATTTCTTTATGCATGTTTTTCAAGTGTCAAACAAACAACATGAAAACTACTATTTAGAATAAATAGCATCAATGAACACTGTTTATCTATGTGAATTATATTTGATTAAATACGAATGTAAAAAAAACTTTCAGGTGTGTTTGTATTCCTGTTTGATAGTCGTAATAAAATAAGAAAAATGACACTCCTATAATCTTTTATTCCCCCTTTCCCCTTGGGGAAGAAATAGTGAGGCCATTTGGTGCTTAGAGGTCTTGGAGGAATATTGGACAAGGAGATCCAGGGTTTTATTGAGATGTCTGTATAAAATTGTTTAGGTTTTGAGGACAATGGCAATTGTAGGTTGGAGGTCGGGTAGTAATGATGGATATGAATTAGGAAGCTTTGGCAATGGTTTGAAGTTATTTGGACTAGAGTGATGGATTCTTCGGAAGTCTGAGCACTTAGATGATCCTATAATTCGATTCCGCACAAATAGGAGGCTTGGGCAATAGTTAGAAAGATTACTGTGTTGATTCTTTGGAGGTTAGAATGCTTAGTTGGACCCCACAGTTCAACTCTGAAAGTCTAGAGAGCTTGGCCAATGGTTAAAAAGATTTTAGACTGTAGTGACTAATTCTTTGGAGGTTAGAAAGTTTAGTTGAAACCCACAGTTCAATTCTGAAAGTCTAGAAAGCTGGCCAATGGTTAAAAAGATTTTAGACTGGAGTGACTGATTCTTTGGAGGTTAGAACGGTTAGAACAATGGGAAAGGAAAATTTTGAGGAAAATCCTGTGTTAATATTTCCAAAAGCTGGATTACACCCCAACAAGGCAATATTTATTTGGTGAAATTGGAAGGGGGTGTTTATTTCGAGCTTCTTCCAGCCAATCAAACTGTTAATTCTAGTGTATACAGCACATTATTGGAGCGAATTAAAGTCAACAATTGACCAAAAATTACAAGCATTGACCAAATGCAAGAAGATTTTTCACCAGGATAACTCTCGCCCTCATGTGTCCTTGCAGACACACCAGAAATAATTGGAGCCTCTGAATTTACTATTCAGATTTTCAGTTATTCCTGGTTCTGCAAAATAATTCTTGTGACAAAAAACTGTTCTCCATTTGCGTACTGCAAACACACCGAGGAGTTAATCGCTCAAAAACCAATGAGTTCTGGAACGGCAAAATTTCTAAATAACAGGGAGGATGGCAACAAGTAGTAGAATAAAACAGATATGTTTTTGATTAAATGTACGAATACGTGAAATTATAATTGAATTTACCATTCAACAATGCTATGGACTTATTTTATGACCCGATATAATTTAAGGTTTTTATAGTAAAAAATATATATTATATAAAAACTAACAGTCCATAAATTGTCAAGTGTGCAAAAAGCAGAAATCAGAAAAGAATTGTCATAAGCTTGTGCTTTTGTTATGCATTTCATTTCTTTTAATTAGTTTAAATTCCCAAGTATTTCTGCCTGTTCGACGATTGTTTGGTAAGAAGAGCAGGTTTTGTTCAACACTTGCTGGAAAGCAATGCCATTTCAGCTGTCATATTCGTTTGTACATATATCAGCTCGTTCACTTCAAAATCGTGCCAGAGACATTTTAAGGTTAGAATGACTTGTTTACTCGTAAATAATTAATCCTAATTTTTTTTTGCAATTTATGGTAAAATGGCTAGCCAAATACCAGAAGAGGTACATACCCGGAATCATATGCTTTTTGAGTTTCACAAGAGTAGTTGGTTGCTACCAAAAACATTTGTGATGTTTAGAAATTATAAATGATGGGGTGAGTGTGGAGTTCTATCCTTTTTTAAAAAGATGGTTCCCACTCACATTGTTTTTTTTTTTTTTTTTTAATAAATTGTTTTCTTCTTTATTTAGTACCATGTTTGTTAAGTTTATAACCCTTGGGTAAAANAATTTGCCTCAGCCCAATCTGTATATTTTTCTAGTCCTTGTTAATAAGGGCATGCTATTTTAATCTTTAGTCGATAATTAGTCGTTATTTTATATGACTTATTGCTCGATGTTAAAGCAATTGGCGCAAACTTGCTTACGATCGCCTATAAAACAATTAAATTAAAAATTCCTGGCTGAAGCAAATACTTTTAATTTCGGACTCATTGTTAGACAATTACCATTCACTATATAGACTCATTTTTGCCTGGCGAAAATCACATCACTTGAAGTTATTAAGGGTAGCATATCCCGGTTCAAATCCTGGAATTCTCTTGCGGAGAGGTATAATGTGGCTCGGTTCTCTTTGGATAATTCTGCAGCGTGGTCTGAAATGTTTTACAATCTTCTTCATATTACGATGGCTCGTCATCGGGAGAGTTGTAATTCTCGTGCCGTGGATTCAAATATATTCAAACTGTACAAGGAGTTGAATCATTCCCTAACTCCTTGCAATGTTTTTTTCTGCTCCAGCAAATTATGCTCCGTTCTCTTTTTTTTTTTTTTTTTTTTTTTTTTTTTTTAATAAATTGTTTTCTTCTTTATTTAGTACCATGTTTGTTAAGTTTATAACCCTTGGGTAACAACAAACTTAACGTGAGTAGGAACGATCTTTTTTAAAAAGGGTTTGCGATGTTTATCCATGTGCATTTAACATTTGTAAATGCCAATGGTTGTTTTCTTTGTTCAAATCCGGTAATTTTGATCTTTTCAACTCATATCGATCCAGAAGACCAACAACTTTAGACAATGACATGTTAAGGGCAGAAAATGGAAGCAAATCCATGTCAGACAATTGAGGAACTGTCAAACACTCTTAACCAACTTTGGTTGACCATCCAAGAACATTTGCAGCAAATTGGTAAAGGAAATTGACCAGGCATTTGCTACAGCGGCAAATTATAGAAATGTTTTTTGATCGCTTGATCACTGGAGGTGAACAATGGGTCCTCTAAGATAATGCCAAAATGCCGAAGGCTAGGCAGGCTGCAAATGAATCAGGAAAAGTACAGCTAAGCTAGGATTACACCCAAAAACACGCAATTTTTAGTGTTCGGTGGCATATTCACAGGGCGATTAATTTTGAAGCGCTGAAACCTGGACAAACTGTGAATGCAGACCTGTACAGTGAATAATTAGATCGAGTAAATCAATCGTTAATTGAAAAGTGCAGCGTTTGTCAACAGAAAAGGTGTTATTTTACAACAAGATAATGCAAGATCACACTGCACAAGACGAACCCTAGAAAAAATTAATGAATTGGGGTAGGAGGTGCCTCACCCTCCATACTCGCCTGATATTGTGCAATCTGAATTTAATCCAATCGCTACATTTTCTTGAAAAAATTTGAAAATTTGGATGATATCCAAAATACCATCTCTAGATATTTTGCTCAGAAACCAATTGATTTTTATCGATCTAATATTGAAAATTGATACAGAGGATGGCAAAAGGTTGTTGATAACGAGGGTAATTATATCTTTGATTAAAAATAAAAACTGAAAAATTTATCTGTTTGAATTTAATGTAATAAAACAGCATTACTTTCCGGTCCCTCCAATATTATTTATCATTTTAAACCAAATATAATTATTAATAACTATCTTTTAAATATCTAAAAAAATAATTGAAAGCGCTGAAAAGTTGGGAAACATGAAATTCAATTCAAATTAAATAAATAAAATAAAATAAAATTTAAAAACATCCAATGTAATACTTTTCTCTTTGGTGTGACTGTAAAACATGCAGTACTCTCAAACAAACGACAAAACATTTCAAACGTGCAGAAAAAAAGATTTTTGACAAGACAATAAGAAAACGCATGGCGGCAACACCAAACTCGGATAGGCCAAACAGTGCTCGTACACACTTTCTAACCTTATATCCACCAGAGATGTTAATCGAACGGATAAAGCCTGCCTGCGGAGTGGGGTTTTGTGCAGTTTGGATCGAGTTGGTCCGAGGTCGGGCGACCGGTTTCGGTACATTTTCATCGCTGACTTCCGATATCGAACCAGTCCTTGACACGCGGGGCAACGGTTTCGGAGGCATGACCACTTCGTTGTTCCCATTCTGTATCTTAACGTTGTCTTCTTCTTTCTTTATCTCCGCCGAATTTCTCTTGTTCTTTATTTCATTTGCTTCATTGTTATCCTTCTCGAACAAACATCTCGTATTGGAGATGTTGCTGCGGAAAGGTTTCGGCTGTGGGTCAAGAGGTTTTGTCACGTTGATTTTGGCTGCTGATTTTGCCACATTATCTTCTATCTCTTGACACATTTTAGCTAAACTTCCCCGATGCACTTGCTATGAAAAATAATTAGAAAAAGACACAATTTTTTATGTTTTCGATTTACTACTAGTTTGTAAATCTTTTTTTTTTTTCTTTAAAACATAGGTTACATAAATTCTAAAACTACACATGTATCTGTACACATTTATGTACATAAAAAGGGTTCAAACTGAGTACAAAACATAACCAAACTGATAGGGTCTTACTGAAGAATCTTACCTTCACTTGTTTGTCCGCTGGATTTAAACTGATCTTCGGAACAGGCACATCCATCCCTTGGAACCACTGAGTTGGATAAACTTTACTCTCACACCCAGCAGTATTCGGGAAAAGTTCAGAATGGAAATCTCTATAAGACTGTAACATAAAAAAAAAATACAAATTAGAACTTATTGATGAGTTTTTTTACAATAATTTGAAGAGAAAAAACTTTAATGCATACTTTTCTTGGTACTTGATACATTATTGGGATGACTGAGCTGGAAGTAAGCTGAAGTACTCTGTTCACTTCGGCTTGCATTACGCTTAAAGCACGTTTTGGCACTAAACAAGCACCTTTAGTCTGCTCCCCGGTATGTCTTATGCCCTCTACCAAGAACGGTTCTCTAAAAAAATATATATGAAAGAAAATTAATATGCTGAATTAGAAATGGAAAAACGAAGGAACTCACCTATCGGTAACTTCAAGATAAGATATGGTAGTATCTCCTTTACCAGCGAGGAATAGCATCGAAGTATCCGGATCAAACAACGGAATTAAAATTCTGTAAATAATTTATGAAAATTTTAAATTACAATTAATATTAATATGTCAAAACTTAAAAAAAAAATTACCCAGTTGAACTATCGAGGACCAAAGTTTTCTCAGTAGTCTTGAAATTTCTCAAGTCGCGGATATAAACCTCTCGCTGTCTCGCCTGTTAATTAATTCAAGATGAGATAACTGATAACGATGATGAAAAGAAAAAATTATTTTACCGAATTGAACCCAGTCGTTAGTATTCGGTTCGTATCACCAAGCCATACGACTCGGGAATCTTTAATACTCTGGTGGCTGTCTGTCGAATGGGTGATTTTGTCCGCTCTGGGATCGACTACACATACGGTCTTTTCCTTTGTATGGAATGTAATATTGGTCCCATCGCCCTTCCACGAAATACTCTGAATCAATCCATGATCACCTGTCAAGCCTAAAAATCAACAGGATTCTATTAAAGTCTTAAAATGCCAATTCAATTATTTTCTTTAAAATAAACAATTATAAACGAAAGTCATCAGACAAAGAGTGATAAATCAAATGATTTATTTTTTCACATAAATTGTTGACCAATTATTACTCAGCGCTGCAATCACAAAAGGATAAGAACTTCATGACTAACCATGCTGATATCACGTATTGACTTATTTTTGTCCCGACACAATATTTTACTTACTATATAGCTCCTTCTCAGAAGTGATGTCCCAAAGAGTAAGAGTTGAATACGATGCAGTTGTGAGGAGGCAATCGACGGTCGGATGCCATTTAACACACTCGACTCTACGCTGTCTGTGCGAAAAGGTCATTTCTGCATTGGAAAGATTTTCCTCGAGTCCTTTCTCAGGAATATGCCAGACTTTCACCTTAAATGTTATCCTTGGTCAAATTTAATTATATTTAAAAAATCTAACAGATTTGAAATAAAACAATATAGTTAATTTATAATAATTTTACGGAGAAATGAACGCATCTCCTGAGTGCATTGACCTTTAGGTGAAAAATCAATATTACGACTGGACACACATGACCTATTCACTTACTAGGCAGTCTTGAGAGCCTGTTGCCAATAAGCCGTCGTGAAAATTTGAAAAATCCATGTCCGTGACGGTGTCGCTGTGAGCATGGAGCAGTGGCATGATTTTGCTCTTTCTTCCACAGTCATCGATAGGCAAAACAGCAAGGCTAGAACCTAAAGGAGTAATTTTGATTTAAAGATCAAACTGAAATAACTTTTTAAAAAAATGTATCAAATATACCGATGTGGTCGACATTGAAAGCCATGAAAGCAGCAGATGCTGCGATATTGTTCCCGTAAGTCTGGTACGAACCGACGCATATGTCGCGGACACATGCTTCCGGCTTCGGCACAATTGGTGCTGCATTTTTAAATTTGGATGCCTTGAATCTCCAAGCCATAGTTTCTAGAAAACTATAAAAGAAACCAAACAAAAAAATTTAATTTTAATTTATGATGATACAATGAATTTATTTTTATAGTAATATGACAAACAATATAAGTCGACATCAAACTTAACAACACCTTTAAAAATCAAGTTTTCCTAATTTTAATCAGTATGTGAATTAGTGTGAGTGTATGATGGCAGGGGATTGATGAATTTGTGAATGAGCATATTTGAATGTGAATGTGGTAGTGAATGTAAAGTAATGAGTGTTTGTGTAGCAGTAAGTGAAAGGGCAAATGAATGTGAAATACATTAATTATTGATTGAGTGTGATTGTTTAAATGTGGATGAGAAATCTGAAAGTGAATGATGTACGGGTATGTCAAAGAGCAATTGAAAGGGCAATAAAACAGTTACTGAATGAGAGTGAATATTTGAAGATGAATAGAATGTGATAGGAAGGATGTGTCAATGAGTGTTTGTGAATGAAAATGTGAAAAACCAAGTGAATGGCAAAATGCAATGGATATTTATTGAGTGAGTGTGAATGAGCAATGTGATTGTGAGTGTGTGTGTGTGTGTGTGTGTGTGTGTGTATGATTGTTTATGTATCAATACATGAAAGGGAAATTCATTAGTTGGTGAGAGAATGTGAATGTTAAATGTGAATGGGGAATATGATGTTAATGAGTGTGAATGCGCAATTGTGCATGCTGCATGCTCATAATTGAATGAGAACTGCATAATTATTAGTGTAATGTGGAATGTGATAATGAGGGTGTTTGGACATAGAAGAAGAAGAAGAAGAAGAAAAATAACTTTATTCTGGTACTGGTGTCCCCTAAGAATAATTTACATGAACTAAATAAAGGAAGTTCCTTCTATAAAGTTAAAAGTAAACAAAAAAAAGATCTTGGCACAATGTATACCAATAAGGAAGGACAGAAGAAAAAATTACGAAAATATTAAATAAAAATAACAAATGTTAACGTGAGGTCTCTGCTTGGAGGGAGATGAGGTGATTATACAAGTGGGATTTAAAGGAGGAAAAGGAGGCAGCGAATACAAAGGGGAAGGGAGTTCCAGAGTTTAGGGGCTCCGATCAGAAAGGATCTTTCGAAGGTATGGGTTGTATGTTGCAGAAGGATAAGGTCGAATGGGGATGGCGGGTCTTACGAGTGAGATGTGAGGAGTTGAATTGGAGGGATTGGATGATGTAAGGAGGACGACGAGTGTGGATGGACTGGAAAAGAAAGCAACCTAGGAAATACTATGCACGGAAGGAGGGGAATAGCCAGGAAAGTTGGGAATACAACCCCGCCACCCGGGATCCCCGTGGGGTGCGTACACAAATCTTACGCAACAATTCATAATACGCTCAATCGCGCGTTCTCCCCCTCCGAGACCACGGTATGCCACACAGCTATAATCGAAGAAGGGAAGTATAAGGGAAGACACAAGGAGTTTGCGGGTGGAGAAAGGTAACAGAAGCCAGGACCGACGAAACAGGCTGAGGGAGGCAATGGAATGGCGGGAAATTTGGGAAATGTGAGAATGCCAGGAAAGGTTTTGGTCAAAGACTACTCCTAGGTTTTTAACCAAAGAGCAGAAGGGGGATGGTTATTTAGCATGAGAGGTGGGATGCTGGGGAGGGAATTGAGGAGTTGCCTGGACCCAATAATTATGGCGGTGGATTTGGACAGATTGAGGACTAGGGAATTTTTATGGGCCCATTCGTTGATGGAGTTTAGGTCTTTTTGGATCTTGAGAGTGGCCGAGTGAAGATCGGAAGGGTGGAAGGATATGTATATTTGGGAGTCATCGGCATATAGGTGATAGTTGCAGGACTGGATGGAGTCGGGCAGATCATTGATATAAATGGAAAAAAAGGATAGGAGAGATGCTAGAGCCTTGGGGCATCCCAGATTTTAGAGGGAGGAAGGAGGAGGTAAGGCCATTGGGAAGGGAGACAGCTTCATGGCGATTGGTAAGGTAGGAGTGGAACCAACGGATGGTGCAGGCGGAGAAGGAAAAAGATTCGAGTTTAGAGAGGAGAGAAGAGTGAGGGACAGAATCGAAGGCTTTAGAAAAATCAAGAAGGACAAGTATAGTAACTTTCCGTTGGTCCATTGCTAACTGGTAATTTTTAATTAGTGCTGATTGGGTGGAATAACCTTGGCGGAAGCCAGATTGGAGGGGGTTGAGAAGATGGGACTGTTCAAGGTGCCTGGAGACTTGGACTAATCTTTCTAGGGGCTTGGACAGGTTTGAGAGGATGGAGATGGGACGGTAGTCTGTAGGGGAGGATGGGTTGGGGGTTTTATTGGCAGGGTGGACAAGAGCTTTTTGCCAGGATGTCGGAAAAACAGAGTTTTGGAGTGAGTAGTTATAGATGTGAAGTAGAACAGGTAGTAATATTGGGAGGCAGAGTTTAGGAAATGGATAGGGATGCCATCAACTCCAATGGCATTGGAGTGGGATTTGGTTATGGCCTCGAGGACTTCGGCTGGGGTTAGATAGGAAAAATAGAAGTTAGACGAACTGAATGAGGGTCCAGAGGGAGTGGGTATGGGGACAGGCATTGATGAAGAAGAGTTAGGGGAGACAAAGTGGGAGTTTAATTCTTCAGGGGAGACAGGAAAGGAAGATGGTGAGTTGGGTGGGCGACATATGCCAATGTTACGAAGGAGCTTCCATTTTGCTCTAGGATCGGGAGTGGTGGACAGTACCTCTTGGTAATAAAGGGCTTTGGCCCTACGGATATAGGATTGGGACATATGTTTGTGTATGAGGATTTGAAGGAGCAAACATCTGGGAAATGTATTATTTATCGAGTGTGTGTGACGTTTAGAAGATCAATAGGGAAAGTGACAGTGAGCGTGTGAATGAGTATGTGAAAGAGCACATGAGTGTGCAATTCATTAGTTATTAGTGAGTGTATGTGAAAGAGCTCGTGAGTGTGGAATTCATTAGTTATTAGTGAGTGTATGTGAAAGAGCTCGTGAGTGTGCAATTCATTAGTTATTAAGTGAGTGTATGTGAAAGAGCTCGTGAGTGTGCAATTCATTAGTTATTAAGTGAGTGTATGTGAAAGAGCTCGTGAGTGTGCAATTCATTAGTTATTGAGTGAGTGTATGTGAAGAGTGTGAAGCGAGTCTCTTGAGCCTAAGGAGATAATTTCATTTCAAATTAATGTTTTTAAAAGAAGGAAGTCTGTCATAGCGAAATAAGTTTAAATCAAAATAATCTAACCTCAAAAATGTTATTCATTAAAATTAATACAAAAAAGTAAAATTCACATGTAGAAAAAGCATGACAAAGATTACACAGTCGATCATGCAATTAGTGAATCAGTCAGAAAGGTCTCTGACTAAGTCATTTAAAATAGCACACATGATGCAGAATGTTGAACCTAATTGGTATAATCAACAACATGAACAGAATGAGAAAATAAATTCCAAAATTGAAAACCAAAATGACAATCAACAGTAAAAATTTATTAAATTTGATAAAAAGTGATGTCCAACTTTTCCCTCTAAGCACTTAGCATCACTGTTGGGTGTTATATTATTTTACAATACTATTTTTTTTTAATGTTATTCTCAATGTGCCAGGATTTGAACCAAGAACTGATATTGTGGAAAATATTAGTCAGACGACCTAACTGCATGGCCACCGCAGTACCCTTTCCATTCTAAATCACTAAGTAATAAGAGGTTAATTAATTTTCATCATATCACCTATTAAAGTCATTTAGCCCAATCATTACCCCCAAGAGATAATTGTTAACTTTTAAAACAAAAGCTGATTTAAAAGGTTTAAATTCATTAAAGTTCTGGTTCGTTAAATTGGTTCTTTCTAATTATAAACGATGCTATATGAAATTTTTATGAGTTATGAAAAACTCAATTATGAGATTGCTCGAAAGCCGACCATCAAACTGCAAAGGCATCAATCAAGAAAACACCCTACAATAGATTGGAAAAACATTTTTTTAATAGCAGAATGCTTCTTCAACGTATTATTTAAAATTTTATTATATGAATGCTTAAAATTTATGCTTTTAGTAATGAAGAAAAATAAAGACAAATATAAAAAAAGAATGCCTATTTAAATTTATATTAAAAATGAAACTGAATTATCATTTTCTCATTTTACAAGATAATACATTAGAATGATTACATCCAAGGGCATCAATTCCTTTTATTTGTCCTTGGCCAGGCGGATAATAACGACAAACTCATTTCAGATAGTCAATAGCGGCTATAACAGAACTATTTGTGCTAATTGGTTCAACACATGGTACAAACATGTAAATAACAAAACTGTTCCTAACACGATTAAAAATTGTTAATTTAATAATAATTAAGTTTTGAATGAATAAATGAAGATTGACATGGCCCAGATATACTTGTTGTCAATCAAATTGTTTATTTTAGATTTTTCACCACCCTATTTTTAAAAATATAGGTCCTTCAGTTAAAAAAAAATTAATAAAATAATTTAAAAAACAAGCACAAAAACGAATGTCATAGTTTTTACAAATTTGAATTTTGGTCGATATTTTCTAAAGAACTGGTACTAACGCAAAACAAAAAACTATAAATCTGAAATAAATTAATGTTTTATGATATGACAGAAAGCATAACATTGACCTATTGTAATAAAGTACAAGCAGACAAGGTGATACAGAATACGAACATGAGTGTGATAGTGAGATAACATGTCATAAATTGAGTTAAAGAATTTGATAAGAGTGAATTAACAATTGTGATAGAATGAGTGAGTTATTGAGAGTGATAGTAATGAATGTGATAGAGGGAATGAAAACTGAGTTAAGGAGTATGGTAGAGGGTTAGAGTCTGTTAATGTGTGTGATAGAGAGAGCGAACAAGTAAGTTAATGAGTGAATTAAGGAGTGTAATGGAGGGAGTGAAGAAGTGAATTAACAAGTGGGATAGTTAATCAATGAGTGTGATAGGGGGAGTGAACAGGTTTGATAGAGTGAGTTAAGGAGTGTGATAGAGTGAATTAACGAGTGTAATAATAATAGAGCACGTGAAGAAGTGAGTTAACGAGTGAAATAGAGTAAACAGATTTGAAAGTGAGTTAACGAGTGTGATGGAGAGGATTAGCGAGTGTAACAGTGAGGAAGGTATGAATGAATAGCAATTAAGCACTGTGATAGAGGGTGTGAACAAGTGAGTTAATGAGTGGTAGAGTGAATTAACGAGTGTGATAATGAGGAAGATGTCACAGAATTAGTTAATGAGTGATACAGTGAACTGTTGAGTGATAGAATGAGTTGAAGAGTGTGGTAGAGAGTACTAACAAGAATAATAGAGCACGTGAAGAAGTGAGTTAACGAGTGAGATAGAGTAAACAGATTTGAAAGTCAGTTAATGAGTGTGATGGAGAAGATTAGCGAGTGTAATAGTGAGGAAGGTATGAACGAATAGTAACTAAGCAGTGTGATAGAGGGCGTGAACAAGTGAGTTCATGAGTGGTAGAGTGAATTAACGAGTGTAATAGAGTGAAGAAGTCAGTTAACAAGTATGCATAGTCAGCCAATGAGGGTGTTAGAGGGAGTGGACAGGTTTGATAGAGTGAGTGAAGAAGTGTGATAGGGGTGTGAACAAGTGAATTAACGAGTGTGATAGGGGGCGTCGGTGGCCGCAACGGTTTAGGCTTTGACACGGCGCTCATCACTGTAAGGTAAAGGTCCCGGGTTCGAATCCAACGGCCCTGCATTCGAACCCGACATAGTTACAAATGTTTTTTTTTCCCAAAAACACCGGACCCCCGAGGGTTGCGAACCCTCGTAGGAAAAAAAAGTGATAGAGAGAGTTGTGAGAGTCAAAGAGTGTGATAGAGCGAGTGAACTTGTTTGTTAACAAATTCGATTGAGTGTGTTAAGGGGACCCAGGCGGGTAGTATTTACAGGGTTGGAGGAAGGTGGGAATGGACAAACCATCAGAACGTTTTTTCACAGAAACTACTGAACATTTTCAATGAAATTTGATACGCGTGTTTCTTCATTATGAAACTCAAAAGTTTACCACGAGCTTTTTTGAAACTTTTGGTCTGAAAAAATCTACAGCAAGAAGACTATTGCAGCTATCACAGAAATATTGATAGACCTTTTATATTACCGCTTAAAAAAATTCGAAACCCGTATCTTAAGCGGGTTGGCAGATTTTGTCCCTTTTATGTCAAAATCCTCTACTTTCAGGGTGGCTGTTTTTTTACCGTTTCAAAATTCTTATTATTTTTAATGTTAGATGTTTTTCAGATTTGTTTCAGTTTGAATAAATTTATTACGCTTTTCCAACTGTGTCGTACACAGTGACGTTTCATAATTATTTCAGAAGAACTGGAAGAACTTTCGGAACAACCATTTCAGAAGACTTTTAAGAACATCTTTGGCTTCTTCTTGAGCGACGATCGTCTCGAACTGCCAAAATTGCAAAGGGGTTCACAAATTCTAAAAAAATAGAATATCCGGAAAAGGGCACAAATAAATTATAATATATAATATATATCCCTCTTCTTCTTGGAAATTTTTCTTCAAGTTTATATTTATAAATTTATAATTTCTTAAACGAAAAATTTCCAAGAAGAAGAGGGATATATTATAATTTATTTGTGTCCTTTTCCGGATATTCTATTTTTTTAGAATTTGTGTATAATTTTTCTTCAAGTTATATATAAGTAGCAGATCAAGTTTATATTACAACAACTCAAACATTGTACATACTTATATTAAAATCATGTCAAAGGTGTTAACTAGTTGATAATTCATTTCCCAAGCGTATACCAGCAAATACTAAGTTGGCAAAAGCCAAGTTTTTGAAACTAACTTCTTGTGTTCCAATTTTAAAGATCAAATTATCCGGAAAAGATCATCGAATTTTTTGAGCCAATAAAAAGATTGACTCGCAAACTTGGACATTGGGTTTGATAAGTAAACAAGTTTGGTAGTGAATTAACGAGTGTGATAAGACTAGGGAACCGGTTAGATAGAGTAAGTTAATGAGTGTGATAGAGTCAGTGAATTAATGAATTAGGATCGAGCAAATAAACCATTGAATTAACGAGTGTGAGTGAGACAATAGATGAAATAGAGCGACTGAACCAATTTGATGTAGTAAATTAACGAGTTTGATTGAGTAAATTAACGAGTGTGATAGAGCGAGTAAACAAATGAATGAACGAGTAAATTAACTAGTTGAATTTTGAAAATTAACAAGAATGTTAGAATGAACCTGTTTGATAGAATCAATTAACGAGTGTGATAGATTTAAACTTGTTTGATATAGTAAATTAACGAGTTTGATTGAGTAAATTAACGAGTGTGATAAACTAGTAAACTTGTTTGATATAGTGAATTAACGAATTTGATTGAGTAAATTAACGAGTGTGATAGAGCGAGTGAACAAATGAATGAACGAGTAAGCTCATTTTGAATGAACCAGTAAATTAACGAGTGTGATAAACTAGTAAATTTGTTTGATATAGTAAATTAACGAGTTTGATTGAGTAAATTAACGAGTGTGATAGAGCGAGTAAACAAATGAATGAACGAGTAAATTAACTAGTTGAATTTTGAAAATTAACAAGAGTGTTAGAATGAACCTGTTTGATAGAATAAATTAACGAGTGTGATAGAGCGAGTAAACAAATGAATGAACGAGTAAATTAACTAGATGAATTTTGAAAATTAACAAGAGTGTTAGAATGAACCTGTTTGATAGAATAAATTAACGAGTGTGATAGACTAGTAAACTTGTTTGATATAGTAAATTAACGAATTTGATTGAGTAAATTAACGAGTGTGATAGAGCGAGTGAACAAATGAATGAACGAGTAAGCTCATTTTGAATGAACGAGTAAATTAAAGAGTGTGATAAACTAGTAAACTTGTTTGATATAGTAAATTAACGAGTTTGAGTAAATTAACGAGTGTGATAGAGCGAGTGAACACGAATTAATGAGTTTGATTGAGCGAGTAAACGAATGTGATAGAGCGAGTGAACAAATGAATGAACTAGTTGAATTTTGAAAATTAACAAGAGTGTTAGTATGAACCTGTTTGATTGAAAAAATTAACGAGTGTGTTAGATTAGTAAACTTGTTTGATATAGTAAATTAACGAGTTTGATTGAATAAATTAACGAGTGTGATAGATGAGTGAACAATTGAATTAACGAGTGTGACAGTGAGACAATGGGTGAAATTGAGCTATTGAACCAGTTTGATAGAATAAATTAACGAGTTCGATAGAGCAAGTGAACAAGTGATTCAATAAGTTTTAAAGAGTGATTTAACGAGTGTGATAGACTAAGTTGACAAGTTGGATTGAGTAAATTAACGAGTGTGACAGAGCGAGTGAACACAAATTAATGAGTTTGATTGAGCGAATAAACGAATGTGATACAGCGAGTGAACAACTGAATTAACGAGTGTGACAATGAAACAATGGGTGAAATTGAGCTATTGAACCAGTTTGATAGAATAAATTAACCGAATGAACAAGTGAATTAATAAGTTTTAAAGAGTGAATTAACGAGTGTGATAGACTAGAGAACGAGTTTGATAGAGTAAGTTAACGAGTGTGATAGGCGACTGAAGAAGGGAATTAGCGAGTGTGACAGTGATACAATAGATGAAACAGAGCTACTGAACCAGCCTGATGGAATAAATTGACGTGTTACATAAAACGAGAGAACAAGTGAATTAATGAGTGTGATTGAGCGAATGAAAGTGAACGAGTTTGATAATGAATTGTTTTTGATGTAATGGGTTAACCAGCGTGAAAATAGTGTGAGCGGACCAGTGAATGAATCTGAATGAACGACAGAACGAGTGTGCGGTTGAATGGCTGTGATTAATTGCATTGCAGTGAATGACGGAATGGGTGTGACAGGGAAGATTGAAGTAAAAAAAAACTGTTTTCGACCAGTTCGTATAATCTTTAGCAAAACCAAAATATGAATTAGCCATTGAATAAGGAATGAATGATGGAGAGTTGAATCATCATATTATCAATTTAAAAAAATATCGATCTGAAATGTTTTGTTTTGAGATATTTATCAGTAGAGGTGATAGATTTGATTGGAAATAAAAGTTAAATGGGTGGGAGTGAATGTCTGGCTAAGCGAACAAGCTTTGGGAGAGCATATGTTAAATTATTTGTTTAAAAAAATGTAAATATTGTGTTTATTTATTTTTTTTTTTTGTTAGAAACCTTCTTAAAACGAATAAATGTAGATGTGAATAGGGATGATACTCACGGATGTAGTCGAAACTGTTTTGAAAAAGATTAAAACCCTCGTCCGAGGTGGAAAAGTCCCATAAAAAAAGGGGAGTCTCACCGACGGGAAAACCCGCACCCTTCGGCGTTTCTCCAAGGGGGAGGAAGTCCGAATCCCACCCCCGTGATCGGGATCGGGAGTCGAAAAAAGAAGAAATTCCCGTGGAAACGGAGAGCCGGCGGCGTCGAAACGGGACAAAACGGGCCCCGGGCTGCCTCGAAACGTTTGAGCCGATCGAAAAAAGCGACTCCTCGTCTGTCGTATCTTCGCCGTGAGCTTTTAAGCCGCTGAGACGAGCCGCAAGACGCGATTTTGCCGTTCTGTCACCGGCTCCAGCTTTCAAGATGGCCGACTCGGAACAAACAACACAACACTCCCTCTACACAGCCTACCACTACCTCAACCTCTACTGTCCTCCGGCCTCCGCCCCGCTCCGACGTCTCACTGGAAATCCGCCCCAGCCACCCTTTTCCATTTATTTATTTTTTCTTTCCCGGAAAAATTCACAAATCCATTTCCAAATTCCAACCACTTTCGACAAAGATTTTTCACACGAATACAATTTTATTTTTATTACAATTGTATCTGCCTTAATTATTTATTAAAAGCTTATGGCACATTTCATAGCCCCAATTCACCTTATGTACATAATATTTTTTTTAAATATCATAAAAATAATAAATAACCTGTAATAAAAATAAGCGTTGAAATGATCAATATGATAACATATTAAATAAAAATAAAACAATAAAATAAAAATATAACAAGAAAATCTGTATTCTAAAATATTGCGTTGTAGTTTCAAAATTCTGTATAGAAGCAGTAATTTATTTTTATTCTCAACATTTCAAAGTAAAATTAGATTTTTTTTAAAATAAATACAAAAATATTTTACAACAGTATTCAACACTAGACAATTTGTGATTTTTCTATGATCAATTTGTATCTGCCAATTCAAACCAATTCTTGCCAAAATGTGAAAAAAAAAAAAAAAGGCTACAGAAATAGTATGCCTATAGTTTTGACCATAGACCAATGGTGTTTCATTAAAAAAATCCCAATACAGCACTAGATTTTTGAAATTCATACAAATGGATCGTTCATGTTGTACCAATAGCTCATCCAATTTTTACCCTGTCAGACATTGGAGGCAATGGTTAGGGATGATTACAGCATAGTAAAATTGCTGTTTGGGTATCAGGGCACACAGGGGGGGGGTCAATAAATTGACCAACAATAATTCAATAATGACAGCTGTCAGCCCGGAACACTTTCACTGCCAAATTGCCATAAACATAGATCCATCGGGTGAAAAGTTTTCTGTTCAATAAGAATTTATTCAATTATTAGAAGGTGTTGCGAAAAAGTTCATTAAAAGATCATTGCAGAAACAAATGGCAAAACTACTAAACCTAGGATAGTAGAAGGACTGCTGACTAGACACTGCACACTTCACACATATAGCTAATGCAACATAAATAACGCAGGGTATATTATTTGTTTGTGTTTTTGTAAAAATCCTCTGTACATATTGCCAGGAAGAAGAGGAAACTGCGGAACATGCCATCTGTAGGTCCGAAGGCCTGTGCAGGCTGACCTAGGATACAACAGGAGTCTTTAAATAAAATAATAATAACTAATAAAAAAGCTTTAAGCTTAACAAAGAGCTCTGTACACTAATATATATGGCTCAATAGATCAAGATTAGTCTAGGTGTGTAAGGTCATAAAGAGGCTGACACCTTCTAACCTCACACATAGGAGGTTAACAAATTGGCCAATTTTAATACATCAAATGAGTGAAAAGTATGTCTTATGTTCAATGGGAATGCATTTCAGGACAGTGGCAAGCAAAAAAGTTTGTTAAAAGATCACTGCAGAAACAAATGGCAGTACTACTAAACCTAGGATAATAAGACTGCTGACTAGATCCTGGAGACTCTCCAAGCACATGTATAGACAACGCAGCCCTGTTATTTTTAGTGTTTCTGTAAAAAACGTGTACAATATAAAATTGCAGATATTGTCAGGAAGAAGAGGAAACAGCTGAACACATCATTTGTACGTACGAAGACTTAGGCCAGGCTGGGAGGAAAAGCTGAGACCTAGAATACACACAGGAGTCTTTAACAAAGCTTTGGGATCTAATAAAAAGCTATATGGCTCAATAGACCAATATTGGTCAAGGAGGGTATGATCGTAAAGACGCTGATCACCTTCTAACCTGACACATAGGAGGTTAACAAATTGGCCAATTTTAATCCATCAAGTCGGTGAAAAGTATGTCTTCTGTTTAATAGGAATGTATTCCAGGGCAGAGGGAAGCAAAAAAGTTCATTAAAGCATCATTGCAGAAACAAATGGCAGAACTACTAAGCCTAGGAAGTAGAAGGACTGCTAACTAGACCCTGGAGACTCTGGGTGCATATATAGACAATACAGTCCTGTTATTTGTTTGCGTTTCTGTAAAAACTTTTTCTGTTTTCCTTCCCCACCCCTCCAGAATCCAAAACGTATATAAACATAAAACAGCAATATCTCACTAGCACTCTCAACACGACACGCAAGAATGGCACAATTACACAGAAGAAGAAAAAACTGAGTGAGTAGAATACTTTGATTGAATAAAAAAAATATATTTTTCATTGTATAAATTCTCTTTTTTCCACATCCTACATGTATTAGTTAAATGTAAACAATGTTTGTAAATCCCAGGCCCTGAAGATGAGCTCAATAAAGATTGAAACGTTCGCACGATAAAGAAAATGTGTTTCTGAAACCTACATCACACCTGACCGCATCTCACGATCTCTGAATAATCAATTTTTGAAAAAACTTAAAAATCAAATATTCTCAACGGAGTGAGTTAAAAACCATTTTTATGGCATCCTACTATCACCTACATATTTTTTTGATTATAATCATAAATTGATTCATAAATATCATCACATCGTATTTTCTAATTATTCAGATAATCAAGGCTAATGCAAGGGTGACCCTTGGACTTGGAGGTACTCTCTTTTGTATTATCATTTCCTCAGGTGTTGGCCCAAGTGCGACCTGAAGTTCACACTGTTGTAATACTCATAATGAATTCTTGAATCTTAAAAATATATACCTTTCCCCTCTATTTTTCTATTGTAATGTTTTTTTAACCTTTCCAGGGGGTGGAAGGTACAATAAGCCAGAAAGCGTGCCTGGGGAGCACAATCTTGCTTCCTAGTCACCATCAACCAGGGTGAGGGGTCACAAAATCATACATGATCCATCTAACCTTATATAAAATATTCTTACCTTACAAATCAGCATCTATTAAGATTATTAAGGAAAAAAACTAGGTTCATAAGTGGTCATTATCTGGAGTTATCTTTGATTAAATATTTATTAACCAAATGATTACACTTGAGAACGTTTTATTTTGAAATTGTCGTTATTACATTAAAATAATAATTGAATTAGTAGAATAGTTGAATTAAATTCAACTGAAATAATACCATTTAAATCATATCTGTAAAAAAATATTATAAATAAAGATATATTTTTAAAACTCCATGGATCGTTTTTATTTTTATTTCATGAGTAAACATGGAAATATGGTTTATGTTTTAACAATTTTTTGTTTTTATATTTTACATTTCAACTCAAGTAAAATTAGGTATTGCAAAAAGGACAGATTTTTATACATGTAACTAATATGTTTATACCACTTTTTTGAGTATACGGTTGTTTGTATACATTTTTGTTTTTTCTATATTTATATATTTTCTAATAACTACTTATGAAGAATTTGACTAGAAAAAACATTATATTTTCTTCCCTTACAACTAAAAGAAAAACTGTATGATATTAAATTATACCATGTGTTATTATAGAAACAAATACTGAAAATTAAGTATATAATTTTTTAATCATAACTTAAGGAAATTATTATTGATTTTTTTTTAAACTACGGAACACCTATAAAATTAATTTTTAACTATTTTCAAAGTATAGTGAGACAAGTCTGATTCCTTAATGAACTAAAAGTATTTATGTACAAAATTTTACAAACTCGTTTTCTAGCAGATATTTGTGTAAAATATTAAATTTTTATGTTATTGTCTAGGAATTTAAGCGAAAATCGCACTCAGTCAATTCGGTAGCAAAATAGTAATATTAAAAGGCACGTAATATTAAAACCCGAGGGGTAAGTCGGTTCAAGACCCGCCGAACTTGATTGACTTGTGCGTCTTGTCGATAGACTGAATCTGAATTTGGGCGATGTTGTTATTGCCGTTTTTCAAAATACCATTTGGCTGAGTGTGGTTTACATTTCTCACTTCTTGAGTCTTGTTGCTGAAATTGAACGTGACTGAGTTTTTAGTTCCGTTCTCGACGATGTTGCTCTTTGGTCTGCCGTTTGCATAAGGCTTGTTGACCGAGTGAATTATGCTGGTAATTTTCTTGCTGTCTGCCGAGTTCATCTGGTTGGCTGGAAAAAGATAAAATGGCTTGGCAGGTTCTTGATTCGATGTACCGTTAATCATGACGACAGTTCCTTTTTTATTCTGGCCATTCTGATTGAAATTAGTGACCTGAAAATTTAAGTTATAATCATAAAAGCTTCTAATTTTGCCAATAAAAAAAAAAAAACAAAACAAAAAAACAATACCTGTGTTTCATTTTTTGTCAATACTGTCGCTCGTGACAAAGTGTGTGAAAGTTCATTCTGCAACCGTGCACCAATGGGTTCTCCATCATTAGCGACAGGAGGAGGAATGTTTTGAAGAAAATCAAATTTAGCTGGATTTTTTCTTTCTTTACCTCCTGGATATTCTCTTATAGTGACAACTGGTTTGTCTTTAATTGGTAATGTGCTTGCCGTTCTAAAAATGAAAAAGAAAATTAAAAAAAAAATTCTCGATTAATTGATGATATAAAATACCCATTGCTGGTGTCAGAAGTCAAGCTGGGGTTCTGGGTGAAGTATGTGTTGGGTGGCTTAGGCTTCACTTTTGAGGGGTTGGTGAGCTTAAACGACTCAAGGCTCTGCATTTCAACGATGTCGCCTTTTTGACTGTTCTTCTGAGATCGTTTATCATTTTCTTCTATACTGTCCGATGCTAAACTTGTCGTGTCGTAATCAGGAGTTGGACAGTAAGGAGGCGATGGCGGAGCAGGTGGCATCGGGGCTGGATACTTTTTGGTTGAAGGATGATTCGGCTTGTAGACCACTTTCTCCTTTTCTTTTCCATTTGGTAACTAGAATTTAATTTTATGTGTTTGTATTATTACAAACTAAAACAGCAATTTTTACAATGTTATTTTTATAATTGATATTTAAAATATTGACAGTTTGTTCAATTTTTTTATTTTTTATTAACTTTATCAAGATTCACTATTTTTTGTGGTCCACTTTACCAATTAATATCATTCAATTAATTAAGGTTTTTAATTGAGATAAAAAAGTCAGTGACACGAGCAGGATTCGAACCCACGACCTTCGGCTTGATACGCCGCTACTCTACCACTTGAGCTATCATGACCTCGATCCACTCGGACATCAACTTCCCATCTCAACCACACCTTTCGAATTTTGCCTCCTTTTTGCCATTTTTCAAATGTCGTGTAATCAATTTGTTTCTCAGGAAAAATGAAATGGCCACGGAGAGCTTTAGTGAAGGTATACTTCATTTCAAAGTTATTCAAGAATAAGGTGAGGTTGAGATGGGAAGTTAGTGTCTGAGTCACGATAGCTCAAGTGGTAGAGCAGCGGCGTATCTAGCCGTAGGTCATGGGTTCGAATCCTGCTCGTGACACTGACTTTTTATCTAAACTAAAAACCTTAATTAATTGAAAGATATAATTGGTCAAGCGGACCACGAAAACCAGTTAATTTAATAAGTTTAATGCCAACGCGACGTTCCAATGAGGAGGGGCTGGTTTTTTAATGGCGCTCAATTTGAACGTGTGAAAAGCGGGAATTATAACACAAATAACTATTATAATAGTAAATACTGATTAAGTAATTAAATTAAGAGATTAAAAGATTTTAAAAAAATTAGAATAATATCTTAATATTATTAAATTATTATAAAAATAATAACAATTAAAATAATTAATTTAATTATTTGGACGTTTAATATTATTTATGTACATATTTAAAATGGGAGGTAGCTCAAAATCTGTTATATTATTAATGCATTTATCTCCATGTTCAATTTTACATTTTTTTAATTTCAAATTTCTCAAACCACTCTAATTCTTTCCCTTTGTTGAAACTATGTAACATTCTTGTGAAGATTGAAACACACTCTAGATGATGTAACACTCTAGATTTGAATTGAAATTATGTTTTGTTTCTTTTAGATGGTCCTTAAATTCCGAAAATTTGCTCGAATTAGGCAAGTGTTCTTTTACTCTCATTTTTATTTCTCTACCGCTTTGACCTATATATTTAATATTACAGTCATTACAATTGAGTTGGTAAACCCCGCTTTTTGCCAACTCTTTAGGTTTTGAGAGGATGTTTTTTAGTGACCTCGCACTTCTAAAAGCTATTCTGAAACGTTCTTGTTTAAAAATTTTACTAACATTTTGCGATAATTCACCAATGTATGGCAAACAACGGAAACCTAATGATTCACTTATGATGTGGTGGCTGAGTCCTATTGTTGATTCTTTTAAAGTTTATTTTTTTAACTAGCAACCGATCAATAAATATTTCTAGTTACCCGTTGTTTTTTCAAAACATTTGGATTGAACTCCACACCCACTCCATCATTCATAATTTCTATACTCTGTCGGATTGTTCCTTTTTTTTTTGTACATATTCATTAACCATATTAATATCTTCTTTTAGTTTGCCATTATTAATTTTATTATCATAAAAGACATTTTTTATTGCATGTAATATTAGAACTTTTTATGTGATTTTTCATATTGTTCTTTATATATATATATATTTTTTACTAAAATTTGTATTAACATTATGCCTCATTTTATAAATTTTATCCTGCTCTCGCTATTAGCAAATTCATATATAGTTTATGTTAATACACTTCAGTAATTGGTTTGTTTGGAGATGTTATACAGCCTTCTATCAGTGTGAGGGAGTTATTCGTACTGTATTAGAATTGGGGTTATCCTAAAATTTTGTGGAGCCCTGATTTGCACAAAATGTATTCAATTAATAAGGGATATACATTAAAAATTTTGTAAGATTTTCTTTTGTATTTTTGGGTCTATTGTTCCAATACCTTGATGTAACAAATAAGCTATTTTTACAATTGTAGTGCTTATGTCATATCACATAAATTTATTGCTTTGGAGCACATACTTGTTAAAACTGTAAATGTGTTGTTTAGATTACAAAGAGTAAACAATTCGTTCAAGTTGCTATATTTATCTCCGAATGAGACAGTGAAACCATCTGGTTCAACAATTTATATTAACATACATGTTTCTTTGAACATTGTGTGAAATGTGCCGAATATATTGCGTTTATTTTGATGTTGTTATATTAAAAAAATCTTAAAAACTTACAGGAGGAGGTGGTGGTGGTGCTGTTTGGTGTTTATTTGTCCTCTCGGTTTCTGTCTTGCGCTCTTCTAATTTTTTTTCTGTTTCCCCGTTGGTTTTCACCTTCTGCTCAGCTGCCAGTCTTGTCTCTTCTCTCTCCTTGAAATTAAACAAAATGTAAAAATGGAAAATCCTCTCAAGACAGGCAGAAAAAATTGTATACAATGTAAGTCCTAATTTGAAAGAGGACTGGCTTAGAATCCATTTCACGAGTGGGTTCACACGATACTCATTCACGAAACTCCCGATGGGAACTAACTCAAAACTATATCAGGAGTTGCAAAAGATATGTAACCAATTAAATATTTGAAAAGTGGATGAGGTAATATGCTCGGCGAATCAGACTAGCGTAACTTCATTAAACTGGAATGTTACGGTTATGAATAATTTATTAATTGGAAATAAAACTTTACCTCATCGTTAACATTCTCTTGTTGGTCGCCGGAAAACATTTTCTTATGTGCTTTTCTGAATTCCTGCATTAACTGTTCGTGTTGTTGTACTTTCTCCTTGGCCAGTCCAGATTTGATGAGCTTGTCCGTCTGGTGGTTTGTCTTCGCTGCGATTTCAGCAGGTGTCCTCTGAAATTATCAAGAGAATGTGAAATTGTTGTCGATATTTATATATAACTTTTCAATTAATTAATGTTTTGGTTGAGATTAAAAAAGTCAGTGTCACAAGCGGGATTCGAACCCACGACCTTCGGGTAGATACGCCGCTACTCTACCACTTGAGCTATCGTGACTTCGATCCACTCGGGCACTAACTAGCACTACGCCGCTACTCTACCACTTGAGCTATCGTGACTTCGATCCACTCGGGCACTAACTAGCACTATCATGATAGCTCAAGTGGTACAGTAGCGGTGTATCAAGCCGAAGGTCGTGGGTTCGAATCCCGCTCGTGACACTGACTTTTTTATCTCAACTAAAAACCTTAATTAATTTATCAAGATTTTATATCAGTAGTATGATTGATCTTGCTTCAAACCCAGTATTGATGATGGTAAGCAGCCATACATACAGAAAAGTGAGGATAGTAGACCAAACAATTGAAAATGACCAACCTACTCATTAATCCGCAGACCCCAAGTGGAAATCTCACAATAATTAAATTTTTATTTTTCAGATACATTACAACATTAGAAGAATAAAAAGTAATTTTCTTTTTTTCTTTTACAAGGGTATTTCAACTAAGAGTTTATATGATTCCTCAGTGTTTTTGAAAAAAAAAAAAAAAAAAAAAAAAAAAAAAAAAAGCCACATTTGTAAGTTTCCAGCGACCCTGCATTCAAATCCCTGGACCTTTGCCTTACAGTGATGAGAGTCATGTGTCCGAGTGGATCGAAGTCACGATAGCTCAAGTGGTAGAGCAGCGGTGTATCAAGCCGAAGGTCGTGGGTTCGAATCCCGCTCGTGACGCTGACTTTTTTTTATCTCAACCAAAACATTAATTAATTGAAAAGAATTTATTTGGTCAAGCGGACCATGAAACCTAATAAATATAAATTTATATATAACGTTTGATCTTATGGTTTAACCCAATTGTTTAATTATTTGCATGAAATTGTATCTTAATTTATTTGATTAATTTTTAATGACTAAATGATTCTTTTTAAAAGTGCAAGAAGTGAAAAAGAATGCATTATTTCTTAATTAAATTTTTTAAAAGGCATAGGAGTAACAGGTAAAAAATTAAAAATCCGTTTTTGGTCTAGATATAAAACCTAATACTGATTAAATTGGAAATTTCTTAAACAGATTAATTATGTGGTTATAAAAAGCCAATAAGTGCAATTTAAATATTTTTCTTATCATTTAAATGACGATAAATATTTATCAGTATATTTGTAAACTGATAACTTACTTTAGATCGCCTTTCAAGCTCTTGGCTAATAGCACTGCTCAGGCTGCTGGCACTGCTTGTAAAAGAGCTAACCGAAGAAGAGTTTGTGAGTCTATCAGTGCTGGTGTCAGACTGTGGAAATTTACATGCGGCATTAATCAAATATTGTGTAATTCATAATGTGTTTGTTAACGTAAGGTCAGGCAAATATGCACAAAGATAAGGTGAACTCACTTGAGTGTGGGAGACGGTGTCATCTTCGCTGTGGTGCACCTCAACAAACACAGTCGTCGTCTTTGTCTCCAGCTGTTGTGAAACCATGCAAATTTCAGCAATCTGGAAAGAAAAACGACCAGTTTAAAAAACATTTTGTTGTTGGTTGAATAATTTTTTTCAGGATACCTTTTTGTTCGCTGTGGAGTCAGGTTCATCACCACCTACATGGATGACAGTGCAGCCGTTAGAATAATCAGAACGGTTTTGGCCATTTCCATTTCGCTCAATGCAAGCATCGTTGAATCCATTGTGACTGAAAAATAAAACACAAATAAAAAAAAAAGAAGGTAAAAAATAATTTATTTGCCCAATCAAAACACACGCCATCACCGTTGAGTACACAATTAAAAATTTTATTAAAAAAAAACAGTGTGCTGTTGTCAATGCAAACAAGGCGAACAATGTTTATTAATGTGATAAGCGGCAAAACAGTGATATTAGATGACAAAATTTTCATTTTTTTGCCTATAGAACACACCGCATTTCAAATAAAGGATTATGGACATAATCGGTGGAGCCGGGACTGGTTGAAGGATCATTTGTCCCCAACCATTTTCCGCGATAGTAGAACTGTCCATTGAAACATTTAGTGCTCCTTGAACAACAAGCGCCTTCTAGCTCCTGTCGGAGGCTCTTGGTCCTAATTTAAATTTAGATTCTTTTTACAATCTAAGAAAAATAAAATTCAAAATGTTTCATTGATTCGGAATCATGTAGGTAAAGTGTATTACTTGGATTCCTCGTGAAGGACTGACAGCCTTGAGGGTGGGTTGTCGCCTGCCACACTGCTCGCAGAGCTGTTGTAACCGGAAGACTCCCCCGGGAAGAGCTCGAGTCCGGCGCCTTTCCTTACGATGAGTTCGAGTACTCCGCTGCACCTCATAACTGATACAGCCTTACAAATAAAACAACAAAAATTAATCACTTTGTCAATTATTAATTCATTTTTTAATACACATTAATCATGAAATCAAGCTATTGTTTCAATTAGAGAAATATTCTGTACTATAATATTTCCATTACTATTGCTATTTAGCTACACAAAGTTGCAATTTGTCTCCCTTCGTCTAGGGATTTTTCTGCTGAATTTTTTTTAAATATTTGATACATGTTAATGTTGACATTAGTTTGATCATCATGATCTGCCTTTTCTCGACTTGTTCAGCCAACAATTTGCAAGCTGCAAGACCCTGAGGATTATAGAGTATTCTGGGGCAGTGTGAATGAAGTCTGGAGTGTGAATGTAATTTATTAGCACGAATGGAGGAGCTTGTTCCCCTATCTCTGTAGAATATCCAGTACATGTAGTGACTTATGAGTACTAACCAGACTACCATGTGTTAAACGTATACATTTTTAATATATGTATAAAGTATATTATGTTTATTATACCATATATTTTATCTCTACTGATCAGGCCCTGAGCCATCAAAGCATTTTTCAAAGTTAAGAACATAGGAAGAAATAAGAGCTGAGGAATGATAGGTTCAAAAAATATAAAATCTATTTCTTCAAATGGAAATATTTTGTATGTGATCAAATGCAGATTTCATGATGGCTGCACTAGTATCTCCTATTAAATGTTTTTTAATCTCATGGTCTATGGAAAATGCAAAGAAAATTGACCGTAATTAAACCCCGGCAGGACGCTCCATCGCACGATGACTGGAAAAAAATTTGTGCCGGAGTGTGAATCTTTAATTATACGAAGGCAGAAGAGTTAAAAAGAAAAGAGAGTAAAACAACAATGGCCAAAAAGCCGATGAAAACGCCAGGTAATTGCAGGCTTCTTTTTGAACATTTTGATTTGGGTTATTTTCAGACCTTTGACACTGATTTTTGTTTTAATTTAGTTGTAATTCGTTCATCTGTTCTTTTACAGGTAGACGACTCCCATTTATCCCTCCCTTTACCTTAATTGGGTTTTTCCATCCATTGTATGAGCATAATTTTAGATGTTTTCTTATATTTTGACCTCAACAGTTTAACTTATGATTTTTCCTTCTTGAAGGTGGGATAATAGGTCATCTCAAAAAAACCACAACAAGTTTTTATCCACAACGTTTCGGATTTATTTTAATCCTTCCTCAGGTGAATTAACGCAATGGTTAAAAAAGTGGTCGTCAGACATGACAACCATGTCCTCAAAGGTTCTGTGACATTATATTGGTGATAACTGACCTTTGAGAAATTAAGTACACCTGAAAAAGTAAAATATCTCAAATACAATTGAGGTCAGATTGTAGAGAATAGGAACTTTTTATTCAAATTTTATATGTAAGATAACATCCTGAAATATTGACTTATGTTCATGAAATACCCTGTATATAAAATAATGTAAACATTAAGTTGATCTCTTGGTTATGTTGGCAAAAATTAAACAATTCATAATCGAGAAATTTAAAAAACAAAAAAAAACAAATCAGGACTAACACAATGAATATCAGCTATAAGTGCAAACAATGATATTTTCTATTCGCATTTATTTGGTGATTTGAGAAAAATGGCCAAAAAATGTTTTCACAATCTTAAAAATTCATAACTACTAAATCAAACTCTTATTTTCATAAAACAAGGGTCAGATTTACCAAAAAATAAATTATTCTTAGAAATAAAAATGTAGGTGGTTCAATAAAAATTCAAAGTTTTGCCCAGAAATCAGCATGATTTGTTTAGTACGTTGAATTTTTACTAAATTTATTAAACCTACAAACTAATAAAAGTGTGAATGACGTGTGAATGTAATTTATTAGCATGAATGGGGGGGAGGCAAACCTCCAATTATGCTAACCACAGACTACCATGTTTTTATATTGTTTCTATGTTTCTGTATATTTGTGTTATTTTATCCACAATTGATGAAGCCCTGAGGGGAAAACTCGAATCTCAAATAACAATCCATTTTCCAACTATGACTTTGCAGTTTGTCGTGGGGAGGGGGGAAAACTATCCGTTTCATTTGTTATTGGCTTATAGAGCCTTATTGCATTGGAAAATAATTTTTTAACTTTAAATTCAGCCATTTTAATTTTAAATAACCTTTTTTTAGAACATTAAAAACTTATGAGAGGATATAAAATATAAGAATGTAAAGTAAAATCCCAATCCTATTTAACTTCAAATTAAACCTTTTTAACTTTAAATTAATCCCTCATAATTTCAAATGAACCCTTTCTTTAATGCATTAAAACACTTAGGAGATAGTATGAAATATAACTATGTAAAATAAAATTTCTGCATTTTTAAGATTCTTTTAATATAACATAATTTACCTCTTAGAAGGCCACATGAGAATGAATTACAATTAAAACGTAAAATTTTTTACGTTACGTTTAAAAGCCCAATTATTTTATATTTAAACAATTTCAAATTAAAAGAAGAACCGTTTGTTTTTATATTTTATTTTACATTATTTGTAATTTTAATTGTAATTAATTGTTATATCCTATAAGAGCCTAATTATTTTATATTTATATTTTTTTTTATTAGCAGAAATTTTATTTTATGTGCTTACATAATCATTTCCTAGGTTTTTTGATTTTAAAGAAAGGGTTGATTTTAAATAAAAAAGGCTAATTTGAATTGTAATAGAGTCAATTTGATGGGGAAAAGGTTAATTTGAAGGAAAAAAAGTTAATTTGACAGATAAAAGGTAATTTTGTGCAAAAAAGGATTAATTTAATGGAAAAATTCTTTATACTCTTTTGAAATAATTTGAGAGGCAAGTGTTAACTAGCTTAGTAATTATCCATTGTCTTGGTTTGTTTAAGGAAAAAAAAACTTTTGGAGTGTCATAGTAAAGATCACAATTCTAAAATTATGATTTTTCCGACTTGAAGGTAGGATAATAGGTCATCTCAAAAAAAACCACAACCAGTTTTTATCCACAACGATTCGGATTTATTTTAATCCTTCCACAGATGAGTTAACGCAATGGTTAAAACAGTGGTCGTCAGTCATCAATATTTTATAACAGTTTATTTTAAAAAAGAGCCAGTGTGGTACTTATTCAGACTACGAACAAACGTTTTAATATTTTTAATATTATTGAGTTTTAATATTTTTCAAAATTAAACAAAAGAAATTAAACTTATTATTATTTAACAGCTATATGAATAATTTTATATTAAAAAAGATCATGGATAAGGCCAAGTTGAAAGAAAATGGTTCTTCTTCAGTTAAAAGTGAAACAAAATTTGAAGATCTATTTTTCATATTGAAACCTACGGCTATTACAAATAGATGTTTATATTTATTGCATTAACCTTGTTAATATTAATTATGATGTTATATTAAAATGTGTGGTGATTAGTGACCGTTAGTCGATAATTATTCAGAAATCGTGAGATGCGGTCTGGTGCGATGTAGGTTTCAGAAAAACATTTTCTTTATCGTGCCAACGTTTCGATCTTTATTGAGATCATCTTCAAAAAGTGAATTTATACAATGCAAAATATATTTTTTGTTTTCAATCGAAGTATTTCTACTAAAATTCTTTCTACAATATTTTGCATTGTATAAATTCACTTTTTTCCAAATCCTACATGTATTTGTTAAATTTAAACAATGTTTGTAAATCCCAGGCCCTGATGATGATCTCAATAAAGATCGAAACGTTGGCACGATAAAGAAAATGTTTTTCTGAAACCTACATCACACCAGACCGCATCTCACGATTTCTGAATAGTTATATTAAAAATCAAAGATAAGGAGAATTTAAAGAAATGAAAAATATCTTGTTCATTTGTCAAGCTTTCGAGGAATGTTTACTATAATTATTTCATTATAAATCGGAATTAAGACTGGAAACATTGATATCAAGAAAATTATTGATTATAGTTGGAAAGTTTTGATGAAGGAGATATATTTTAAGCTCGACGAAGGACTGACAATGAGTATTTTCTTTCCAATTGTCCACATCCGTGATTTTTTAAATATGAAATTATAATATTAAAGGTCGAAACGTATATCTGAGTGAGAATCTTTAGAAATATATGTCAGAAGATATTTTTCTCGTTCAACTGAGGAATTACAGGTGAAACCCTCCGCAAGAAAAAAAAAGTCTCCATTTTACCTAATCCACCGTGTGATAAAAGCTCGTCCCAAAAAATGCTTAAGTGAGCTGTCAGACGTCAGGGCAGATGGGGGAAAATTGAGCTCCGGTTTTTCCAGGTGCTCACTTTTGCGAAACACATGAACCGCGGTGTACAGTTACTCGATCTCGACTGGCCAGCTTTTCCACACAAGAGCAGTTTCTGCTCCTTTTACCACTGTCGGCCGTTTCATAATTTGTCCGGCTACCGTGATATTTAGACCGAGAGGCGTTTTAAAATGCAGGATGAAGGCTGAAGAAATGCCCAGAGGATATTCAGCAATAAAGAAAAAACGAAAAAAAAAAACGCAACCCGTTGGGCAACAGTGAGGAAAACTCGGATGTACGGTTTTGTCAAGCGCTTGGTGAAAATTACCTTTCATTACGGTTTTTGAAAATGAGCTTTGCCGTGGTCTAATCCTAGTTCGGTTGTTTTGCATTTTTTATATTATGAATTTCGGATAGGTCGAATTAGTAAGAAAACAATGGGCCCGTTTATGTCTAGTTTCACGACTTTCCATGCTGTCTGTATTCATGCCACCCCTCGTGGGATAGTTATGTCAAAACATTTCTCTATTAAGTGTGAACTCTTGATTCGATTGACTAATATTTAAAAATGAAGTTTTTTTCAGAGGATCTACGGAAGAGGTCAACACAGGGAAAAACTTCCTTTCGGTTTTCGCCGAGCTTGCGACAGTTTCTATACTGTCATCTTCAGGGCCTGTTTTATTATCATATTAAAAAAAAATTAAAAACATGAAAAACAAATTGCACAAGAATTGAATGTTTTTAATTGTTGTTTTTTTATATGATAATAAAACAGGCCCTGAAGATGACAGTATAAAAACTGTCGAAAGCTCGGCGAAAACCGAAAGGAAGTTTTTCCCTGTGTTGACCTCTTCCGTAGATCCTCTGAAAAAAACTTCATGTTTCTTGCAGGTCGATAATCTAGCTCATCGTTACAATATTTAAAAAATTAAACAGAAACTAAAAGAGATATACACTGCCGATATTTAAAAAAAAGGATTGGTAAAGAATATTCAAATTTCAATTAATTATTCTTTTTACGTAAGGTCTTGGTTGGGTTGAAAACGTTTTTCGTTGAAATTCTTCTTCTACCACATAAATAAGTAGTAGTATTGGGTTGACCGGAAAATAATGTAGTTTATGGTTATAAAATAAATTCACTAATTTCGTGGTCCGCTTGACCAATTAATACATGACAATTAGTTAAGGTTTTTAGTTGAGATAAAAAAGTCAATGGCACGAGCGGGATTCCAACCTAAGATCTTCGGCTAGATACGCCGCTGCTCTACCACTCGAGCTATCGTGATCTCGATCCACTCGGACACTAATGGCAAAAAGGAGGGAAAATTCAAAAGGTGGGGTTGAGATGGGAAGTTGGTGTCCGAGTGGATCGAGGTCACGATAGCTCAAGTGGTAGAGGAGCGGCGTATCAAGCCGAGGTCGTGGGTTCGAATCCCGCTCGTGACACTGACTTTTTTATCTCAACTAAAAACCTTAATTAATTGTAATATATTAATTGGTCAAGCGGACCCCGAAATTAGTGAAATTATAAAATTAAAATAAAATTAAACATTTTGTATTAATTAAAATTCTTTCCATCACTCTCTATACACTTCTCCCAACGTGATGACTACTCTATTTTGAGTGCTTGTTATCAACAAATTCTTAATAAATTTTAAATGGCTAGATGGTAAATAAATTTTTTTAAAATAATTAATTTAAATAATTTTCAAAAACACCGGCACCCTGAGCGTTGATTGACCTCTACTGTAGCGAACCCTCGTTAAAAAAAGAAAAAAAATTATATATAATGTATTATTATATAATATATATTGTAATATACATATAATAATAAGGACATGTTTAAATTATGGAACAAAAATTCAAAATTCTAATTTAAAAAAAATTATATATATATATATATATATGTAGGATGTTGACCGCCACTACGTCAACGGAGGCCCTACATGGCGGGAACTCTGTCTCTCCCCTCTATCTGGACCCCAGCTGACAGTTTTAGTTGTTACCACCACGCGGTCCTACGAACACGTTTCTTTTTACGCTAATGTATTTTAATGTTAACTAGTTATCCTTTTACTTTTGTTTATGTGTTCTTTACCAATAAACTTTAAATCTTTATCTTTTTATTTGTGGGAGACCTTTAATTCCCTACAATTTGGGGGTCCGTCTTAAAAAAAAAAAAA
>NW_019393086.1:477005-488709 GCF_000648675.2 Cimex lectularius
CCTCGTCGTAGAGATTTTGTTTTTATCGGTTTTTATTGATTTGATCTGTGATCCTACTGTATTGTTATTTAAATTTTAAAATAAGATTATTGTATATATATATATATATATATATATATATATATATGTGTGTAATTTAACATAGGATTTTTGCATACATTTGGCCTTCCAAATTAAGAATTTTAAAAGGATAAATTAAAGCTTTGGCTAGCAAAAGAATAAATTAGTTTACGAGTGAATGTTTGGAGTCAGAGCTTTATAGCACTCAGAAGGGATATAGCTAAACTAAGATAGAAGGTTTGGATGTTAGGGCGTGGAATGACCTTAGCCGTTAAAACGCCCTTAAAAGTTAATAATAATAATAATAACTATAAAACTTGTAACAAGCAAGAATTTCCGCTCCGGGAAAAAACCGAAGTTTTGAGGTATACTGAAATAATAAGTGCATGATAGTGGTGAGTTGTGGAAGCTAGGACGTCCCTTTGTCAGACTAGTGTTTTTTGAACTGTTTTTTGGTGAGGAGTTCAATTGGATAAATATTTTGACGATAAGACAAGTCTGCTAGGTGTTAGTTTATAGCTCGGATTCCCTATTGGGAAGTGTGGGGCCTGAATCTTCCTATAGAACCCTGGTTTCAGGGTTGGGTAAGATTTATTTATTTAGTTTTTCTCTTTTTCTTTTATCGTCATCTGTTTTTTAAATTTTTTCAAAATTTTCCACAATCATTTGAAAGGCCCTTTCGGCCCAGTGGGCCGAGAAGGTTTTCGAAATCGATTACCTTTTCTAAATAGGACTCCCTCTCCAGTTGTTTCTACTTCTGAGGCAAGACATTTTATTATTTGTAGATCAGATGGGAAAGATAACGGCGGCCTTCACTCACTGTCGCCAATAAGAATATGTAGAGTAATAAATAGAGAAGTAGGAAAGTAGTAAACATAAAAAAAGGTCGTGACGGTTAATTTATATCGAAGCGTTCAATGAGGAACAAGGTAGTAAAATAATGAAAATTAAGAATTTAGAAAGTATACCGGTAAAAGTTGAAAGCAATGTAAAATTGAACACCTCAAAAGGTGTAATTTCTTGCTGGGACTTGAAAGAGTGTACTGATGAAGAACTCGAAAAATTAAAGAGTTCTAATGTCATAAGCATTCATCGGTTAAAAAGAAAAGATGGTAGGATATCTTTTTCATGGATTGTCACATTCAATACCCCGTGTCCTCCAAAATAAATGTGTTGCCTATATGAAGATTCCCGTAAGATCATTTATTCCTGCTCCCCTACGGTGTTTTAAATGTTTAGATTTTGGAAATACAATTTCTTCTTGTAAGAAGAAGGTTTTTATGTGAGGATGTGGGCTGGAAAGGCACGAAAAGACTGTTCCTTGCTCCCGTTATGCAGATGCATGCAAGTCTCTGTATTTTTGTGAGTTCTTTTCTTTTGGTTATTTGTTCTGCTTTATCAGCCCAGGCTATAGCTCCGTATGTAAGTAAAGGTCTTACTATTATGGTGTACATCCATAACATTGAAGCAGGAACAGACTGCAAATCCTAACAGGACACTGTAGATTAAATGGACACTTAAAGAAAATTTGGAACAATCAAAGATGGCACATGCAGATTCTGCAAGGAGGCAGAAGAGACACCAACCCATTTACTAACAAACTGCGCAGCTACACTAGCCCGCAGGAGGAAATGTTTTGAGATGTATAATGTGACCATAGAAGAGCTTCAATCACTGAAACCGGGCCTACTAATCAAGTTTCTTGATGAAATAGGACTCACCGATGTGCTTTAGGCAGAGAACGGGGGCTACAATAGCTCTTAAAGGGCGCAGTATATTACACCCCGAATATTACATCTACATCTACATCTATATGTGTGGATGTGGGCTGGAAAGGCACGAAAATGTCCTTGTCAGTCTCCAGTGTACATGAATTGTCAAGGTCCACATAACACCTTGGCGCGTTATTGTCCAAGATATAAATATAAAAGTTTTGGAGCTGAAAGTGAAAAATAAAATAACGTTTAACCGAGCAAAGTCCCTAATAGGCTCTGACATCATTCAAAAAGGGATTACTTTGCCGAAAAAGTTAAAATGGGCACGAAAGAAATAGGTTGTCAGACGGAGTCAGGGAACAAGTCACTGAACTTAATCCAAAATCTGTCATTTTGCCAAAAAGAATCGAAACCAAAAATGGTAGAAACTATGGTCCAATGTTCCCTTATGGATTCCCCTGTCACTGTTTTTGTCCCGATCTATAATAATACAGGGTGGCCCTAATCGATTCAGCCACACTGCCAGATCTTATAGGAAATTGAACGCTGAGTAGAAAAGGTCCTATGAACCTGTGTCCACAAACCCTTCAGTTCCGAGCTACAGGCAAAAAACCATGAAAAACCACGTTTTTTGACCATATTCGTGAAATTGTTAGTAAACCGTTAGCTATGACCGTAAAACAGCTTGAAACAACATCTGTAGGGGATTAATTTCTGCATCGAATGATATTAAAACCAGCCTGATCGGTCGAAAATTTCATTTTTGGCGATTTTTAGAAGTTAGGAGGTGAAGGAGGTACACAAAATTCACCATTTCTGACATTTTTATAGAAAATTCACATCTTGAACACCCTATCAAAAAATTCCTGATATTGATGATATTCCTGATTGATAGGGAAACTAAATCTTTACACTCCTTTATAGTTTATATGACAATTAAGGTGGCATAAAAATAGACAAATACCTCAATGTAAAAGGTGTTATTAAAAATAAAATCAACAAACACAATATTCAAGATTAGCAACACTTACAGAACGAAATGATCACTACGTTGTTTTGGCTCAAGGAGTATTGATACCGTAATTGTCATTCACATTAATAAATACATTCAATTTCAAAATGAGATATCTTTTAGGTACTAAAAATAAACTGCCTTCTTTCAAAACTCGGTTCAGGGGACCCAGATTTTCGCTTCAATGTTCAGGTACAATTATTATATCGGTCCGACCTACTCGCTCCCTATATGGTGCCAAGGACCCACTTCAATTATATCGGACATGATGTCATCAACTCACCAATAATCAGAAACTTACGATTTTGCTCTCGTATGTGTTTCTGTTTAAACAAAGATGAGCTTAAAAAATATAACTGCGTTTTAAAATTAAGCACTTTCAGTTAGCATATCAAGTAATCTTCAAATAAACAACGCTTTGATTTTGTTGTCGCCTTGTTTTAACTATGGAAAAAAATAACAATCTAATTATGGGAAAAAAACGTTTGAAATTAACTTTTTTGAGTGCAAACAAAGATTATCTCAGGGTCGACGAACGAAGAAATAGTTTTCCTGTTCTTTTCGCTTTTGTTGGACTTGGTCAATATACAGATTTTTTTAAACTTTTATTCAACCTTTTTTTTTATTTTGTTCTACTTTTTCATGTATTATTTCCATTTTAACTTAAACTTTTCCATTTAATATTAAACTTTTTCAATTTTAATTTAAACTTGGCGGTTTAATATTAAACTTTTCCCATTTTAACTTGATTTTCCATTTTTACCATTTTAATTTCGATTTTTCCATTTACAATTAATCATTTTATATTACGTTTCAAAATCATTTTCACATTCAATTGATCTGTTTCCAAATGTATTTAAACTTTACCGTTTAACATTCAATTTTTTCCATTTAACTTTTTTAAATTTTAACTTAAAATTTTCTATCTATTACACAAATTTTTATGTTTTTATTTCGACTGTTCAGATTAATATTCAAGCTTTTCTAATTTGTATTTGACTATTTTATTCACTAATGTTTTTTTTTTTCAATTTTAATTTCGACTTTTCAACATAATTCAACTTTTTCCAATTTAATTTAAACATTTTTTCATACGTAATGATACCTTTTCATGTAAATTAATAATTAACAAATACACAATACATTATGCAGTAATTAAGTAAAGAAATAAACTTTTCTCCAGAATAAAAACCCCAGGGGCGTCGGTGGCCGCAACGGTTTAGGCGTTGACACGGCGCTCATCAATGCATGGTAAAGGTGCCCGGTTCGAATCCAGCGGCTCTGCATTCCAACCCGACGTACTTACAAATGGGCTTTTTTTCAAAAACACCGGCATCCTGAAGGTTTATATGACCTCTAATGTTGCAAACCCTCGTTAAAAAAAAAATAAANATAAATTATCCGTTACCCCCTTTAGCTTTTGTCACCGGCACCACGAGGATTGATAGATATAATCTTATATATTGATATATAAAAAGAAATCAACACTTAAACAAGGTATTTAATCCCAGGACCACGTTTTCCTACTAACATCCAACTGAAATTGCCCGTAAAAAATCAAAATAATCGAGATTTCGAATAGACCGTTCGAAAGCTCACGAAATGTCGATGTTTTTAGCTGGTTTGACAGTTTTAAAAATCCATTATATTTATTGGTCTATTGACCAAATTACTTCTTTCAATTACTTAATCTTTTTATGTAAGGTTTTGGTCGAAATGAAAGTAAATTTTAAAAAAGTAATGTAAGGAAGCTACGGCTAAAATATCTAAAGAAGTTGATTCCAAATTACAATTTCGCAAATTTTCATAAAGTTTGTGCAGTTATTTTGTAGACTGGCAATTTTTAAAACAAAAGTGGACTAATCTGAAAGGAGATTTGGTGCTATCTAAAAATGGGGGTCAAAAGTTGCGAGAAGTTACGTTAGAGGAAAGAAAACAGGTTTCATGTAGAGAAACGAGACTTTTCTCAAAGAAATACTAAAAAATACTAACTTTTGAAAGAATTGAGATAAAACCATGAGGTGGCATTCTACTCCAATTTAGATGTACTGTCAACGAAAAAATTTTTTTTTAACACAAGCTGACCACCCTGCATATTTATACCACCAAAACCATTTATACAATAATAATAATCTTTCAATTAATTAAGGTTTTTAGTTGAGATAAAAAAAGTCAATGACACGAGCGGGATTCGAACTCACGACCTTCGGCTCAATAAGCCGCTGCTCTACCACTTGAGCTATCGTGATTTCAATCCACTCGGACACCAACTTTCCATCTCAACCCCACCTTTTGAATTTTCCCGTCTTTTTGCCATTTTTCAAATGTCGTGTAATCTATTTGATTCTCGGCGACAAATGAAATGGCCACGGAGAGCTTTAGTGAAGATATCCTTCATTTAACTTATTAAATTCATTAGTTTTCGTGGTCCAAATAATGTCATGAAATAATGTCTTTCAATTAATTAATCTGTATTTATGACATTGACTTTTTTAACTCAACCAATACCTTAAATACAGATTAATTAATTGAAAGATGTTATTTGGACCACGAAAACTAGTGAATTTAATACATTTTATATGTAATTTAAAATGGGATTTTTGCATACATTTGGCCTTCCAAGTTAAGAATAATAATAATAATAATAATAGTAATATTTAAATGTAATTATATCTGAAAGCTAAGTATTAAAAAGTTAAAATGGAATAATGGACGTTCTGTTTCTGTCTTGTTATACAAAATGACAAAGTTGACAGTTAAAAAAGAAAAATGATTTGTAAATGGCTTACCTCGCTGAATGGTGTCTCGGGCGTGAAGGTGAAATTGTTGCATTGGACAATCTGATCACCTGGCCTCAGCCCTGCGACCCTTGCGATGCTGTTTTCTTTGGTGAACTGCACAAAGACGCCCGGCTTCCAATCTGGCCCTTTGCATATTCTGAAAACGAGGAAATACTTTTACAAACACGCCTGGGAATCGGGGCCGGAAACGTCCCGGCCTGAGGAAAGTAAAAGGAAGTCGGTCTCACTATTGTTGATCATTGACAAGACTCACCCGCAACCGAGCTTCGCCCTGGGTGGGACTTTCAACACCATCCTCACATCGCTGACGGGCGAGATGTTGCTGTTTTCGTCGCAAAGATCCGGCTTGTAATCCAAATGGGTCGGACTATTACTAGCGTCGACGATCTGCCAAGAAAGCTCGTCCTCTGGATTTCTACAACAATCGATCATTTATGAGAAGCCAGTTTCTGGAGAAATAATCCGCGAAAACAAAAACAGAAAATAATCTGGCTGTTTGATACAAATTACATGGTACGCGTAATAACAAACACTACAAGGTCAAATGGTGAAATCACATGCTGATGACCCGCCGTCAGCAGTTTGCCCAAGACATACCACGATCGGCATTCCAGAGAATGGAGATGTCGTTGAGCCGGAACGCGTCTGATTCCAACGCCAACACGCGGACCAGAACGATTTTTTTAAACGCAATTGGTCTCGAAGGAAATCTTTGTTTTTAATAAAGCTAGTCAAAAACTCCCTAAAAGATTTTCGATCACACGATTTTTTTAATCCTCCTAAGGCAATTGTCTTGCTACTAAATTTTCTTTCGTTAATACAAAAACATAGCCAAAAATTCAAAATCTGTCTTTATTTTTAGGTTGTGCATTAAATTTAAAAATAAGAGTAAAAATATGAGAATATGGGTGTATAAATTCGCTCTTAACACAACTAGTGGACACAATATCAGTACTATTACAATAAAACAACCTGTTTCCTCCAAGAATCGAGTTCCTCCCAGTTACTCGCTGCCATGCTCAATCACAATTCTCGTGTTATTCACTAATATATTCCTACGCGCTCTCTGTAGGGAGCTAAGTACTTGCACCCTTCAATTAGGTGGGACATATCGAACAACTTTCTCTACATACCGGACACATATGCGGGCTTTGGCCCAAAAGTAAGTGTCCGTGTGTCAACCTTGCATGGCCTAACCTAAATCGGGTGAGGATGACCCTTCGTCTAGGAGTCAGATCCTCCGAGGGCCACCATCGATAGTACTCCTCATACGTGAGTGCTTCTCTGTCGACCCGGCCCATTGAAGCTGTCACCCTCTTTTAATAATGTTTTGTATTCCATTTTTAGCGTCAGAGGGTCGGATCAAGGTGGTTAAGTCGGGAGGTTGAGACGTCCCGACCTTAGGCGCCTCGTCTGCCTTTTCATTAACCACCAGACCTACGTGACCAGGTACCCAGACGACAACCACCGTTTCGCCGAGACGGTCTAGTTCGTCATATCACTAACAAAAACACTACGAGGGGGTCGAGGGAAACCAAAATCCAGCGTACCTTACTTAGCTCGGCAAAGGCATAGCGGAGTTGGCTCCGAGTCTTGGCTAAGACGGCAAGATCGTCCGGGATGAGTACGGTCAGAGGGACCCAGGACGGGGTCGGCCGGTTGCCCAGCTCGAGTACCGTTCCCAGTACAACCCTGCACTCCCTAAGGATTCGCCGAAGCGTTTTCCCAGGGTTGCGTCTGGTCTGAAGTCGCCGTATATTCTAATGTAATGGCATCTAAGGATAGCCACGAAAGCAGATGTCCCGGTTTGGCAAGGAATCCCGCTGCACAGCTGACAGCACGAGCTGGCCAAAGGGCTTGTTCTAAACGCGCCCGAGACCGCTCGAAGACCCTGATATTAAAGCCTATCGAGACTGTGCAGGCGCGTATTTCGAGCTAAAGAATAGGCCATGCAACCATAAAACAAGGTCGAGGACAGCAGCGAGTGAGAGATTTTTCAAGAGGGGTCTTTCTGCTCCCCAATTTAAGTGATCAACGAACTTTAGCAACGTTATGACTTTCCTTCCTTCACCTCGACGGCATCAATGTGTGGCTTTCATCTTAGCTTTGAATCAAGCTTGAGGTCGAGGAACTTCGCCGACATTACGTTCCTTATCGTAGCGGCCCTTAGGCAGACATGCGGAGGGCTGTGCGACCTTCTCAGCCTGCAAAAGTTAACCCAAATGGTTTTCGAGACAGAGAAGGCGAATTCGGTTTCCTCGGCTCTTCCTGCCACAAGGTTTATCGCTGAACTATCACCCTTTCAACCTCTACTAGGTCTTTCAAGTCTAAAAAAGCAAAGGTCATCGATGTGTAGTAACCGTCTAATTGGTCGGGGGATACCACCCGCGACTCCGTTCACTGCGATCAAGAAAAGTTTTACGCTTGATACTGAACCCTGAGGGACTCCATTTTCTTGAACTAAGTCCCTGGAGAGCACGGACCCCAACCTGACACGCAACTTTCGGTTTCTCAGGAAAGAGGTAATTTGCCTATAAATCCGATGTGCCACGTCGTATCTTACACCATTTCGAGGTCAAAGAACACTGCAGAGCGTGCTCTCTATTCAGAAACGTAATCCGAATATCACTATCCAGGACGCTAAAAACTTTAAAACTAAAAAGTTTACATTAAAATGGAAAAGGTTTAATATTAAATGGACAAGCCGACATTAAAATGATAAAAGTTGAATATTAAATGGAAAATTTCAAATTAAAATGGAAAATTTGAATATTCAATGGACAAGTCGAAAATGAAATGGAAAAGGTTGAATATTGAAAATTAAATTAAATTATTAAGTTAAAATTATTGTTTAATTATTTAAGTTAAAATTTAAAAAGTTAAATGGTAAAAATTGAATATTAAATGGAAACTTTCAAATTAAAATGGAAAATTTCAATATTCAATGGACAATTCGAAAATGAAATGGAAAAGGTTGAATATTAAAAATAAAATAAAATAAAATTATTAAGATTAATTATTTAAGTTAAAAATTTTAAAAAGTTAAATGGTAAAAATTGAATATTAAATGGAAAATTTGAATATTCAATGGACAAGTCGAAAATGAAATGGAAAAGGTTGAATATTAAAAATTAAATTAAATTATTAAATTAAAATGATTAAGTTTAATTATTTAAGTTAAAATTTAAAAAAGTTAAATGGTAAAAATTGAATATTAAATGGAAAATTTCAAATTAAAATGGAAAATTTGAATATTCAATGGACAAGTCGAAAATGAAATGAAAAAGGTTGAATATTATTAAATGGAAAAGTTTAAGCTAAAATGGAAAAAAGTGACTATTAAGTGGAAAATTTTAAGTTAAAATGGAGGTTTAAATTAAAATGAATTAGAAAAAGATGAATGATAAATGGAAAAGCGAAGGAAAATGTGAATATTAAATGGAAAAATTGAAATTTTAATGTAAAAAACTGAATGCAAGTGGTAAAGTTTAAATACATTAGGAAACGCATCTGGAAAAGTTTTAAAAGTAAACGGAACAAGTTGAAATATAAATGGAAAAATCAAAATTAAAATGGAAAAGAAGAATGTTCAATGGAAAAGTGGAAATTAAAATGGAAAAAGTCATATATTAAATAGTTGAAAAAGTTAAAATTAAAATCGAAAAATTGAATAATAAATTAACATTTTAAACTTAAAGTAGAAAAGGTTTGAATCTATTTGAAATAGGTTTAAATATATGTTGAGTTGAAGAAGTCAAAGAGTTGAAGAAAAGGAAAAATCGTCCAACTTTATGTATTCACCTACAATGAATTATAAACGAAAGCAATAAATGACAGAAAAATCGTCATCCTCATATCTTTGGACGCCGTATTAGAAATGTTCATTAAGTGAAAAGTAAGCATTTGAGTAGAGGAAGAATGTAAAGTTGTTGTACAAGTAAATCGGAGCTAGGAGTAGAACCACCACTTTTTCCAAAACCTCGATTAGACTGCTCTATAGCGGACGATGCTGTCTAAATTACTAGAAAGTATAGACCATTGGTATGCTGCTATTCCCAGATGATCGACCACAATTGAGGATTCAAATTTCACCCAAAACCTTATTGGAAAACACGGTGACCGGATTATCCGGCCTAGATTAAATCTTTACAGTTGGTTGAAATATCGATTTTTTTAAAAGCGTATGCTTGAAGCGGAATTGAATATTCCAATTTGAACCAAGTAACTTGTTTTCAATACAAGATTCGCATTTGACTCAGCCTGCTTATAGTCCAAACGTCGCGAAATCTGATTCTTTTCCAACCAATTAAAAAGGACAAAAAATACGAGACTACAAAGGTTAAATGAAAGTCCCGCCTCATCCTAGTTCCATCTGGCCTTTTCCGATCATTGGCAACTTTTTGCAAGGACAGCATTTCGCACTGTACTTTTTACTTGATATTTCTTTATATCCTGATGTCACTGCCATTACTACAAGTCTCGCACAAGTTTACGTCTAATGTCAAGCACGTATCCGTCATAAAAATAAGTTGATCCTGCTCGTTAAGTGTTATTGCAAACATTTTTCAAGAATGACGATTAAACCTTTCTTACGCATACAGGCTTAACGAAACTTAACAAAGCAAGAAATAAAGCATTCCAAAGAAGTTACAGTTGTAGCTCTCGACCATGGGTTATCGTGGAATGCAAACATTAAAAGACCCACGAAAAAGAAACAAAGTAGAAAAAAAAATAGTGCTAAGAGAAAAGAAGAAAAACTCGGTGCTCTTTGGTAAAGATATGGTTCAAAGAAGGAAATGGAACGAGGATGTAGATTGGGCCTATGAGCAACCCCTCGGGTCCATCACAACCAACTTTCCAAGCTCTCAAAATTTCAACGGAGCGAAAATAATAATTCTATCATATAACCAGGCAGCTCCAAAGGTTCTCCAAGCCTAAGAGATCAACTCAAAATTACTCTGGAACTGCCTAAACAACCTAAAAAACTAGGATCTATAAATAACCTGACGGTAAAGCGGGTTCCAAAACATGAGGGAATGTCAGGCAAGAAGGCAAAAAAGGAGCAACGGAACCGTAGGGGGCACAAATCATAGCAGCATTAAAAGCTGAAAACTTGAGTTACTAAAGAAAACAAGAAAATCTGGGAGCATATGCCCGGCATTAGGCAAGCAAGACAACCTAATGTAAAAAAAGGAGATCCAACTAGACAGAAAGGAATTAAAACCCTTAAACAGGTATATTTATAAGACATGCTTCACTACTACAAAAAAAGGCTATTACCTATCAATGTCGACTACGTCTAGAGGAGATAGAGTCAACAGACATATCCTATGCAACTGTCCAGCATCAGCTAGGAAAAGATAGTGGTACCTAGAAAAGTTATTTTTGAGTAATATAGACGTAGAGACTCTAATTCGATAAGAACTAATTTTATACTTTATTAAAAATTAGACTCTTCAATGAAAACCATTGGCACAGATCGAACACAAAATACCAAAGTTTAAGTGCTGGAGGACATGCCGACGCTCCAAAAGTAGTTTCCGATCGTTCTGGTCTACCTATTTTCGCATAGCCATTAGTGATGATGGCGAGAAACCAAAAACGCATTTAGCAAACCCAAATAGCAAGCACTAGAATGAATTAAGAATTTATAGACTAGAATGTTAATGAAATAGATTTCGGGTATCGTGAATATTTCTTCAAAATTGAAAAAAAAGTTACGTTATTAAGTTAATTAAAATTGGTTAAATATAATTAAATTCACTAATTTCGTGGTCCGCTTGACCAATTAATATATTACAATTAATTAAGCTTTTTTAGTTGAGATAAAAAAGTCAATGGCACTAGCGGGATTCGAACCCACGATCTTCGGCTAGATACGCCGCTGCTATGCCACTTGAGCTATCGTGACCTCGATCCACTCGGACACTAACTTCCCATCTCAACCCCACCTTTTGAATTTTCCCTCCTTTTTACCATTTTTCAAATGTCGTGTAATCTATTTGATTCTCGGCGACAAATGGAATGGCCACGGAGAGCTATAGTGAAGTGTACTTCATTTTTAATCATTAAATTCACTAATTTCGTGGTCCGCTTGACCAATTAATATATTACAA